>NW_027278802.1:217500-282500 GCF_046629955.1 Centroberyx affinis | reverse complement strand
AAAGGGGCAGAGAGACAGATGGGAAACGACAGGAAACGTTGCTGAAGGTAAACAGTTAAATGGTTATCCAGTGTTCTCAGATCCAGTGTTATACAACTGGATGAGCAGCTGAATGTGTTGCCATGGCAATCGGCCAACTTACCTGTGGCCCCATCTCTCCACTGGTCCCCTTCAGCCCTGAAGGCCCTGGATTACCCTGGGAAAAGGTTTACAATGGCAATCAGTTGGCCAAATGAGTCTGCATTAGGATCCATTGTCTGTGTGTGTGTGTGTGTGTGTGTGTCTTCATGTGTGTATATACTGTATGTATGTATGTATCTTCCTGTTTGTACACCAAATACCAAAATGACAACATGATGTGAGCTCACCAGTGGTCCAGGCCGTCCTCTGAGGCCGAGCGGTCCTGGAGGTCCCTTCATAGACAGCTGGAGGAGGAGGGGGGTTGGGGGGTTGGGGGGGTGGTGGGGGGGAGCAGACAGGTAGTAATCATAGTCACAAACACTGTGGTTGTCGTCCTGCTTCAGTTCTGTGTGTGCGTGTGTTTGAGTTGTAACAGAGAGACGTTTAGGTTTCCTACCTTGGTCTGCTGCAGGATGGCCTGGGCCTGAGCCTCCTGGGCTGATACCACCGGACCTTTCTGTGAATCACTGCCTGACTGGAACTACACACACACACACACACACACACACACACACATTAACATATAAGCCCAGGTGATGCTGAAATTGTTGAAGACATTACAGTAAGTCACACCGATTAGCAGAACACGCACACATGCAGACTCGCACTCAAACACAAAATGCTTAAAGACGAACCTGAACCTGACACACTTTACTCAAATGTCTCAACACCCCGCCCAGTGGCCGGTATAGAGCACTGCTACTGGAGTCTTTTACAACAAGATCAGCTTTGAAAAGATCAGTAAAATGGAGGATCATGCTCGCGGTCTCTCACTACATCTCCAGAGTTTGAATATTAGATTTGATCTGTGTACTTCTAAAACATTCAAATACAAACAAATATAGATCCTGTTGAATTCGCTATATTTATGCATTGATCTTAGTGTGAAACTGATGTCACCAGGCCCAGCGTTAAGCAGGCAAGTGGAGGAGAAGTGATGCACCTACATGAAATAGCAAAGTGGAACAATGTTGCAACCGTTTTGTCGGTTGCAACATTCAAATCCACGAGAGGTGGGCTGCTCAAAAAAAAACAAGGCACTATGGGCCCTTTAAGGATTAATGGGGCCAAATGACTGATGCAGTAACATCACTGCGACTTGTAAGGCCTCAGGCAACATGAAAGAATCGTCTTGTTACCGGTAAGAGCATGATGTTTCCTGGCGGACCCGGTATCCCATCAGCTCCGTTGAGGCCCGGCCGGCCTGGAGGGCCCTGAGAGGAGACACACAGACAGAGGAGCACACAGATGGAGAGACGCCAAGAGGTGACAGGTGGACTCACTCACTCACAAACAGAGGACAGTCCTCACCAGCTCCCCGGGATCTCCTCGAGGTCCCACCGGCCCTGACGGCCCAGAAGGTCCTGGCTCTCCCTGGACACACACACACACACAGACACACAGCCAGTTGACATTTTGATGGAATCTGCTAAAGTGCTAGTTTTCATTATCATAGTAAAAGTCAGTGCAGTTGCCATTGTGTCCATCTTCCATACAGGTAAAACAGGATATTTACCTCAATAGTTATATTTAATAAAACAAAAGCCACTAACCTCAGGTCCGGGAGGCCCATGTGGTCCAACTATCAGGGTGCCCTGTAGAAATATAACAGAAATATAACACTTTCTGTAGTAGTGTGTGATTGTGTGTGTGTGTGTGTTTGTGTATCTGTGTGTGCATGTGTGTGTGTAGTTTTCCTCACCGCTCCCAATTGTCCCGCTTCTCCTTTGTCTCCTTTCTCTGGTATATCCTGATAACATGAGAAAGGTAGATGGATGGGTAGAGGCAAGGAGGAAAGAGCAAGATATTTGAGCGGAATATTAATGAATAAGAAAGACATAAGGGGTGAAAACAGAAATACTTTCACAACAGGTCACAGTTCTCTACTGTTAGAACCACAGGATTCCTTTGTGTAAGAGTGCAATAAATTAACTTGTTGGTGCATGACAATGTGGATTAATTTGCACCTGTGCGTTCCAAGTGTCCTCCCCCTCTCTCGCTGCCGGTCCGTAGCGCTCTTCGTATTCTTCCTCGTATTCGTACTCTCTCACCTGGTAGTCATCTGTTGCGTTGTCGTAGTCCTCATACTCTAGAATCTGTCCAACACACGGGTGGAGAGATAGAAATAGAGAGTGAAAGAGAGGTTTTCTTTCACAAACACGGTGACACACACAAAACCAAACACACGTGACCGTTCTTATTGTCTCACCTCATACTCAGTGACATTCGGACCCACAGTCACCGTGGAAACAGAGACATCATCATAGAGGTCGCTGTAGTCAAACTCCTCAAACTCTTCGACCACATGTTTCTTCGGTGCTTTCTCCACCTGAAGACCGTAAAATAAAAGACCAACAAAACAGACATGCTGAATGCAATGTGTGATGTAAGTAAATGTGACTCTAGGAAATTAAAATGGATCAGTTGTCCAGATGTGCATAATCAACAAACTGCACAGAGTTTTAAAGATACATTCTACAATTTAAAGACACAAGAGAATCCTATTATATTGAGATATGCAATAGGTGCGTAGCCTTTTCTGGCTGGGTACTGCACTAAAGTCAAAATATCATGAAACAGGCATGGAAAACATGGGATAGCGGTACTCCAAAAATATCAAAAACAGCTAGACTTGCCTAGACAGACTCAGTTTACCATTTTTATTTTGGTTTCAACAGCGTTTCAGCATAAACCCTTCATAAGAGCATCATTAGAATAGAGTGCTGCTATCCCATGTTTTCAATGGCTATTTCATGCCTATTACATCTAACTATGCTACAATAAAACAACTGAGCACAGTAAGCCAGGTATCCTGCAGTGTTTGGAGTTGTAAGCCAGGTAATAAATCAGACAGCAACAGCAGCGGAAGAAGTTTTGGTGTGAAACTAGTATGAAGCATTGGCACACAGAGCATTGGCACACTATATTGGTCCATGAAATCATGTACTGTGTTTTACAAGGAAGAGCAAGGGATGCAGAGAGAGAGAGAGAGAGAGAGAGAGAGAGAGAGAGAGAGAGAGAGAGAGAGATAAAGTACTCGGTGGACACTAAAGTAACTTTTTATAATTTATAACATTTTACAGTTGGCTGGATGCATCATTCAAGACAGCAAGGAAATGAACAGCTGGAGGTGCCTGAGTGACGCTTCTTTAGCTGCTGCTGGTGGTGTGTGTTTGTGTGTATGTGAGAGAGAGAGAGAGAGAGAGAGAGAGAGAGAGAGAGAAAGACAGAGAGACGGCACTCGGTCTGAGGAGGATGCAAATATTTACAACAGCAGCCAAATGGTGTTGAGCTAAATAGCTCGCGACCACTCCAGACTGAAAATGACTTTGTGAGACCACACCTCACAGGAGAATTTTAATTTATGTGTTAGCCAGAGGATATGTTAGTGTACATGTGTGACTGACAATAATTTAACACTTCATCGTTTCATTATATCTGCCTTCTTAACCACCTCATAAATCCTTGTAATATTTTTTGCTGTCACAAATGGAACCTTGAGGGCTTTTTTTATTAAGTGACAGACTGGATTTACAACACTCGACACCAGAAATGCCTCACAGTGTGTGTTACGCTGTGGGATAGGCCAGGTAGGCGGAGTGACGTCATCCAGGTGGTTGACATGCTTTCTGAACAGGATCCGTTTCCTCTCTAGGTGGTTCAACTGTCTCTGCCCTCTGTGATTGGCTGTTAGAGTGGGACTTACTTCCTCAGGTTCTGTTAATATGCTGTCGTATGGCAAAGCAGCGTGGCAGTCTGGGATGTAGTCCTGACAATAAGTCTCTGCTGCTCTGGGGTCAGCAATGATCAGCAGCTGCTGGATGTCTCCCTGCATCACGCACAGACACACACACACACACACACACACACACACACACACACATAGATCAATACTGAACACATCTGTAAGTATACATTAGTGAAACCATACGAGATGACATCAAAGCGTGCATTGTGTATGAATGTGTTGCATTACACTGTGGATGTCCTTATTCTGTGTCCTCACTGTATGTACACTTGTCCTTTGTGAATGACATGTCATATCCATCTGTCTCCAATGTCTTCATCTTTGAATCTTTGTGTGTGTGTGTGTGTGTGTGTGTGTGCGTGTGTTCATTTAAGTCAGATCAAAGTGACTTAACAGGCTGTTTTTATCGTTCCTATTCAGTTAATCGTCTCCAGAGCTTTGGTCCCAAACGGCGCCAGCACATTAACTCCACAGACAGACTCTCTCCCTCTCTCTCTCTCTCTTTTTCTCTCTCTGTCTCTCTCTCTCTCTCTCTCTCTCTCTCTCTCTTCCTCTCTCTATTTTACACATGTACACAGACATTACACACACGCAAACACACATGGCAGGGAGTCCGGGCCAAACACCAACTACGTGTGGTTCAGTTTAACAGATGGACCACCTGAAACCACACTGACCACCAAGGTCAAAGTTCACAGTTCAGATCTATCAAAATGACCCCGTGTTGCTGAGGAAAAGAAGCCTGGTTTGATGACGCAACAAAAACAGAACTTATAAAAGGCTACAAAGATTTGGAGAGGATTTTTCCATGTCTATAAGTATATTTCTTAGAGATTTTGCAGGATTTCTTGGGCTTAAGCAGGATTGTGGTAATTCCTCTATTTACAGTTGATGAGCTGAGAGAATAAATATTCATATTATGTGTCATCTGCTTGTCCAGTTATTTCAGTCTTGCTCTAAGAATGCAGGACCAGGAGGCATCTAGCAAGCGTCCACACTGAACATACATTTAAATCCTCACACCAACTTTGTTTCAATGTCACTGCAGAGCCGTGGGGAAGTGTGCAGTACATCCACACAACCACTGGAGGGCAATGTATGGAGCGAAGACCTTATGTACAGTATTTTTCATTGTCTCCCTTTGATAGATAAATCAAACAAGCAGCAACAGGCAGAGACACTTACCTCACAATACACTCTTTAGAAAGGACTTACGTCTCTGTGTTTTCATTATTTCTGTTTTGTCTCAGTTGTTCTTCCTCTTGACAAGCTAATTTGTTCACATTTAACAAGGCAGATGGTGGGGAAGTAAAGTATTTACTGATTTTAGTTTTTCTTAAATATGGGACATATGGGACTGTATTGAGATACAGACACACACACACAATCCTACCTCAAACACATCCTCGTCCAGCAGGCGGGTGCCGAACACGGTGACCCCGTCGGTGCTGACCTGGGGGTTGTGACCCCTGGGCAGGTCCAGGGTGTCCAGCTTGACACAATCCAGGTACAGAGTCACTGACTGGCCCTCCACACTGTAGGCCACTCTGTGCCACCTGGCAGGGAAGAGAGAAGAAGACAACTTTTTTCCAACCATTCCTTGTGTGTGAGTATGTTTTTATTATCTTGTGGAGGAACAGTTTGATTTTTGGGGTTGGAGGTTAGGCTTAGGGTTAGCGTTAAAATGATGGATAAGGTCAGGGGAAGAGTTAAGGTTAGGCAAAGTATAACAGCACAAGGGTGTGTGTGTGTGGTTACCTACTTGCCATCAGCCAGGTTGATCTTCCTGAAGGTGGGGTAGAGTTCGGGAGGGGGCTGACCCTCCTGGTCCTCATACAGGAAGACCGGAGAACGGCCCACCTCCAGGCCCAGCTGCTGGGTTCCCTGAGGGACAGAGAGAGGTGGAGGATGGAGGGAAAGAGGGAGAGGAAATAGAAATGCTCATGGAGGGATGAAGACAGTAGGGTAGATAGTGGTCTATTCTACAGTGAGTGCCTATATTAATATTCCAAAAAGGAGCCTTATCTTGGCTGAGGTCTCAGTCAGGATATTACATGGAGCGGTCAGTAACCATTTTTTTCATACACCTGTATACGCAGAGATAGTCGAACGTTCTCTAGTTTTCATGCTATGTTCACGAGTTGTGCGTTATTTTGATGCCCGTGACTCCATGGAAACAGCACTTGCACTATTCGCCAAACCCAACAATAAACAGGATATGATGTTCACATGCCAGATCAGCATATCGCTGATAGCATAATCAGGTTTTTCATATCGGCTTATCCTGGTTATTGTAGAAGGATATGCCATTTACCTGCGCCAACTCATATCCGGAATATTTGAATATCCCAAATATGAACTGAATATTAAATGGAATATTAAAAATATATGTATATTGGTTCTCAAAGATAACATAAAAGTACCCTCTAACCCACATCAACAATCTTTAAGGTACTACCGACATTTTAAGTAGAAAAGTTGAAAACATAGGTGTAACTTTTTAGCAAAATATGTCCAGATTTTTGTGATGTGATACTTTGATCCCAGAAGGGAAAATCTCTTTTTGCTTGTCCCCCTCATAGTGCAGGGTCAGCCAATGTACAACACAGCATTCCTGGAGCTAGTAGAGATTCAGTGTCTTGCTCAGTAAGGTGGATAATTGGGTTGACTTATCTGATTAAAGAGGGATCCCTTTCGTTGTAATGAAAACTTGACATACTTTAAAGGTTACTAACACGGTGAAAAGAGGGTACAGGCCGAGTGACAACAAGCATAGAGCAGTTGAATAAATCGAACATTCATTGTGCTGTAGGCTCATCCTGGTGTATCTGTGTTTTGTTGTGTTGTGCCAGTGTGTGTTTTGTGTACCTGTGAGTCATAGAGGGAGAGGAGGAAGACCTGGGAGCCTTTACGAGCTCTGACTGTTGTCATCACTGAGAAATCCACTGGGAAGGGGGAATCTGGACAGGATAAACACACACACACACACACACGTTAGGACACACACTCTCCACACACACATGCACTCACACATGCACACTCACTCACTCACTCATTAACACACTCATGCACTCACAACAAGCACACACCGATGTAACATTAAAACACTGATGTTTTACCAGGGAAGAGCTGCTTGGTGGGCGCGCTCAGTTGAATCTTCTTGTCGATCTTAAAGGAGAGGTCCGTCTCCTCATGACCCTCTCTACTGGTGCAAAGTCCCGCCTCCAGCGACACGCCCTCCATGTCCTCCGACAGGTCCAGTACTTTCAGGACATCGATGGGAGTGGCTGCAGATAGACAAGGAATAGTGTGAGGAGGGACAAAGTCTTTTCATTTCTAACATTGTGAAGTCCTGAAAGAAAAGTTAAATGATCTGCGGTGAAGAGATTTTGCCAGATGTCACTTTGAAAATGTGCGCGTCAGGGGCAAGGTTTTTACCCAAAGGCCTTTGCTGTTGCAATTATGAAACTTTCAAAAGCAGTCCATTTGCAAAGACAGATCTGAGAGTAACAGCACTCCACTAATCAGCCAGGGGCATTCTTGACTGAGAAACATACTGTATATATAAAAGGTGGTAATGTGTGTGTGTGTGTGTGTGTGCGCGTGTGTGTGTGTGTGCATGTGTGTGATGTTAACTCTAAGATATGTGGGTATATTTTGCCTTATAATTAACTAGCCTTGTAAACAAACTAATGAAATACTTTATCAGTCAGACCATGTACTCTCTCTCTGTCTCTCTCTCTATCTCCCTCCCCTCTCTCTCTCTCTCTCTGTCTCTCTCTCTACCCCCCCCCCCTTCTCTCTCTCACCAAAACACATATTTGTTGCGGGAGCTCGGTTTAATCACATGAGAACGCCCGTCTTGGCACCCACATACAACAGTCTGTGCCACACAACAATAAGACAATAAAGATTACATGTGTTCTGATAATGACTCAACCTACCAAAACACACACACTGTCGGACACAGGCCCCCCCGCCCCCCCCATACACACACACACACACACAGAGAGACCGCAAACTTTTTGAATTAAAATAAATGTATGAAAAACTGTATTTTAAGCAAAATGCATAACACATGCGCATGTACACACACACACACGCACACACAATCTCTTTCACATACACATTCCTCTGAACACAATGGTCACAGTGCTCTGTGAGAGAGAGTAAGCAGAAAAAGATGGGATATAAAGGAGGAGGGTGGAAGTGGAGAAGAGAGGGGGAGAGGCAAGATGGAGGAAGAAACAAATGTGTAACATATTGAACATGAAAAGGGAGAGAAAGGGGTGTAGAGAGAAAAATAGAAGAAATAGTAGAAGGTAGGAGAGTGGAGGGCATGCCTCTACTGGTGTGGCTCCTTTTCACACGTTTTTCTGGGGCTTACGTAAACCCTCCATCTGCCTTGCACCTTTCAGCGCACACACACACGTGCACACACACACGTGCATGTATTGTGCACTCAAGCGGTTGGCATAATGTCTGAGTCTGAGCCCCAGATGTGTGTGTTGCCCACTTTTTTCTGTTTGTCCATCTGTTTGTCCATCTGTGTGTCTGTTTGTTTGCCTGCAGGTCTTTCAGCATTCTCAATTTGTAGTTCTGCCATTCATGAGCAGGGTATCATATTTTATAAACTGATACAGCTACTGTGCTATCAGACTTCCAGCAATATGGCGCCTACTCACTGACTGTTGACTGATGTGACCAAAATTTCGCTGTTGCCCTGTGAAAAGCCTGTAACTCGTTGTTGGTGTTGGTGATTTTCATGTTTTAACTTCAATGGAAGGATTACATGCTCTTCTAAAGGTTGAGAAAATTTTATTATTCTTGGGCTGATAAAACCTTTTAAAAGATAAACTCAAAAATGCATGGTGGCCAAGCCGACTTAGTTCCTGAAAAGTTCACATTTTGGAGATACGAGGTTTTCACTAGACAGCGACAATTTGTTTCCTGAGTGCTCACTGCAGCTCCAGTGGCACTGCAGAGATACAACATACATACAGCATTAGTTTTAGCATACTGGTAGCTGACAGGCTCTTCTCGTCTTCTTCTTCTTCTCGTCAAATGGTGACGTTCTCACTGGTTGACCTTTGTCACATGAATATTTTTATTTTGCTCAGCTCTTGTAGAAAATGGACTTCAGGACAGAAGTGTTCTAGCTCCTGGTGTGGATTCATGTTAGAGCCATGGTTAGTTCAGGTTCAGTTGGCACTGATCCTGACACTCCTCAGCAGTGGGTGAAAACAGAGGATTTTCACAGCCAAACATACCAAGAAATGATAGGCAGCACTGACTGCAGGAGAGGACAAGATGAGACTTGGAAATTTTGTTCTTATATGCACTTAAGCACATCAGGCAAGGTTTCCATATGTTGTTGACGTATGAGTATGTGCATGCACACACACACACACACACAGCAAAACCCACATACTGTACCCGTGTGCACATACACACACACACATACACATACACTAGGGGATGTTCACCTGGTCTCCATCAGTGTCCCATTGCTGGCTGTTATTATCCTGAGGCTCTGATCTGCAGTGGAAGGGGCACCATGATCAAGACGCACACATATGCACAGTATGTCTAATGTGAGCCATAAGAGAGCAGAGCTACTGTAGCTTCAGCAGAGAGAGACACTATAAGAATGCACATTGAGAAAAAATGCACAGAGCAAGAGAGACAGGGGTAGAGAGAGAGAGACAGAGGTAAGGAAGATATATAGATAACAGATATAGATAGATAGATAGAGAGAGAGAGAGAGAGAGAGAGAGAGAGAGAGAGAGAGGGGAGAGAGAGGGGTGTGTGTGTGATGTGAAAACAGACAGAATACTGGAGAGAAGTTACAGTATGGCCATATGAAATTACAGTATGTAAATGTACACACACACACACACACACACACACACACACACACACACACACACACACACACACACACACACACACACACACACACAGAATCTCCTGTCTGGTTCACTCCAATGCAGGAGGCACTAAACAGATCTGTTGAAAAAAAGTCCCCTGACAGAAAAACGAGGTCAGGGAGTTAAAGTGGAGAACCTCTGTCTGTGTGTGTGACCGCTGTCTTTCATCATAAATCCTCACCCATTAAAGGTTTCTCATACAGTACATGCAACACACACAAAGTAAATGGACCAGTGAAACAGAGACACAGAGACAAAAGACCCACTGACACATGCACACAGGGCACCATGTTCTGAAGAGTGCGGGTTTTCTGGAAGCCAGATGTGTGTGTGTGTGTGTGTGTATGTGTTTGGGTAGGTGCTTTTGTGCATACATGTGTGGTTGCATGTCTGTGTTTGTGATTAGTCTGTAATTATCTCAGTAATGGTGAAGAATGCAATAACATGCCTTTTGGAGAAACAAGAACTAATGTTTAGCTTGAGTTCCCATTACAGCCTCCTACACCTCCGCACCAAAACACACACACGCAGACACACATACACACACACACACTCACCACAAACACACACACACAACAGGCTACAAATCCCCCACGAAGGTTTTGCCTCAGGAGCCTGTCATTACAATCCTTCACCTCATTCACTCTTTCTCCTGCTAACTCTCTCTTTCTGTTGCTTTTCTCTAACTTCTGTTGCTTATCTCTCAAACATCAGCAATGGCTCTTCTCAGACACTAAACCAGACTAAAGATAAAAAGATGAAGATGAAAAGCAAAAGAAAGGGCTGAAACAAAGAGAAAGGGAAAGAGTAAAGAAGGAAGAATAGGATGGAGGGCCCAGACCATATGTTTTCTTTCCTCTCAGCTCAGCTGGCTCTGATCAAAGAAACATACTGGATAGGCTCTCCTGCTGTCTGACACACACACACACCCCCACAAGCGCATGCATACACACACACACACACACGCATTTACTAAGAAGAATCCTTACAAATCAGCAAAAGAGAGAGGTAGGAAGCCAGCAGACAGACAGACATGCGCTCACTACAGTGTGTGCTTCTATGAATTTGTGGCACTCTACATGTTGAAATCACGGCTCATCTCAAGTCTCAACCCCTCACCATCCTCCTCTCCTCCTGATCCAACCGAACGATGGAAGATTTCAGATACATTCATTCCAGCAAAGCCACTCTCCCTCCCAAACACAGATCAAAGACTAGGACAATATTTGTCATACAAAGAGCTCCAACACTTCTCGGACAGCAACACACTGCCTGATGTGGTTCAGTGCTTTATTGTTTTTGGACGTTGAGTCGTACAATGACGTTGATTTTGGAGCACAGAAAGTGAGCTTTAATCTGAGATTATTTCCAACCATAAGTAAAATATAAAGCACTTGTTGTACATGGACCTAATATTTCAGAGTCTATATGTACATACATGTAATAGTGATATTAAATTAAGTTATTGTCAAATCTCAGCAATAAAATCTCAATTTGCAATGAGCTCTACAAGCAAGTGAACTATAAACACCATCCGTTTACTGGGTATCTTCTTGTCAGACACACTGAAATACAAAGAGATGGGGACATTTGGCTGGTCTTTCCAGCCAAATGTTCCCAATCTCTTAAAATCCCCATTCAGCTGTAGAATAGATTCTGCTCTTAGCTATGCTCTTACCAAAAATAGTTCTACACAGAACCAGAGAATGGATCTTTAGGCTTTTACCATAGCAGAACCCTTTTAGTGCTATAAAAAACCTTTTTAGAAAGGTTCTCTACAGCACCTAATCAAATGACCCTAAATAAGCCCTTTATAGTGCTGTAAAGAACCTTTAAGGTCACATGAAATGCTCAGCACTGGTAAAATAACGTTTTAAGAGCCACACTGGCTTCTCTATTCTGATTTCTTTTATTTTAACAAACCAGAAGGTTCTTTGAAATTCAAAGTGATAGCAGCACAGAGCCAAAGCATCGAATTGCACCAATATCCGCATACTTTTGGAGCTCATTATATCTCTTCTGTCTTAATTGCTGGGGTCGGGGTCCTGAGGATCTCCTTTAGACTCATTTCTGCTCTGTTTGTCTGTCCTGAGGACCGCCTTTGGACACTCCAGTCCGCTCTGACCTAAAATCCCCTTTAGACAATGTTCTGTTGGTTTAGAAGGAACCCCTTTGGACACAGTCATGCTCTAGTTGTCAGTTTGAAGGATCCCCTCTAGACCCTTCTCTGCTCTAGCTGTTGGTCCGCACCCTCTAATCACTCTCTGGCCTGCGACCTGAGGTGCACCAAAACCTCCAGAATTAAAGGCCCAATATATCATTTGAGCAAGCAGCTCCACACACTCTGTTTGGGTAAGCTGGGGGATGCATTTTTCCCTACAGATACACAGTATGACATGACAAGAAATCAAACATTAACAGCAGGCTCAGTCAGTTATTTTCTTTCGCCCGCATTTTGTTCTTTCGTAAACACAGAAGGACACACACAGAGACCATTGCTGGGTCTCTTTATGTGGATTGATCCAAAATTAGGCTATTTCTATCCTATACTGATTAGATGGAAGCTTTCATGCCTTCACATCATCATGACTATTGTAGTTCTGTATTCGTGCCTCAAACATAAAGCTCTTTCTCGTATGCAACTAGTTCAGAATGTAGCTTTTAACTATCATATAACTCAGGTTTTAGCTACCTTACATTTTTGTTTTACTTTGATGATTTTAGAATCAATCAATACTGAATAGTTTGAAAGCAATAAACGGCCTCGCTCCAGCTCTGTGTACAGAAGTATACACAGACTGTGAGCCTGGTAAACGAATGAGACCCTTAAGGACAGACCATTACTGACATACTTGACTGTAACTTGACCACATGGCTCAGATGACTATGAACATATTTCACATCCCACACCTTGACAGCCAGGTGTGTGACTGTGTTCGACAGAATGGAAAAGATCAAGAGTGACACCGAGTGAACACAGTTCAACAACTGGTGTTTTGGGAAAGTTGACCAATAAGTATAAGTGTGTGTTGGAAAGTAAGAGCAAAATGGAAGTATGCATAATACTGTGTGTGTGTGTGTGTGTGTGTGTGTGTGTGTGTTCCCTGACTGCCAGGTGTGAGAGAGATGCTACAGGGTTCATCCCCTGACCTAGTTTGACCCCAGATGACCCTAAAGGTTTACAGGTCACACAAGTCATTTTGGTAATGACCTTCACAGACAGAGTGTGTGAGGGGTGTGACTCTGAGGTATGACTCAATATGTGTTTGTGTGTTTGTGTGTTTGTGTGTGTATGTGTATGTGTATTGCTGCATGATATGGTGAGGAAATAACATTGCAAAAGAAAGATTCAGAACCTGTGAACATTGTCTTCACTTTGTTTTTACTTTCTTTTCACTTTCTTTTCTTCATTAATTTTGACATTTCTTTGACATTTGATCAACTGCACTAGAATAACTAGCCAGAGGGCCGGTTTTTATCTTCAGCCAGATAGTTAATACAGGCTTTAAAGGCTCATGGGGCATAACAGAAATACCTTTCGGCTTCCTCAGCATCTTCTCAGACGGAGCAGGTGGAGGCAACATGGTGGAGTCCATGCCAAGTCTTCTGACAGACCTGGGTCAGAATCAGTCTTGGCAAATACTTTTATAATAAACGCTCAAGGAAGGTGTGATTCTCTGGGTGTTATGCTGAATCAGTGTTCTTTGGCTAAAACTGATTCAGCACTGAAGAACACCAAGGCACTTTGACTTTGACACATTTATTGGGGCAAACGACCAGTACATTGAAGTCATCCTGATGAATGATGTGTGGGCTGCAAAACATAGGCCCTTTGGCTCAAGAGACGTCTGTTTTAACTGCAAGGTGAAGTCAGTTTTATAGTTTGTTTTAGCCCACTTAAGTTCCAGATGGGTGACAATGCAGGAGGACAATGCTTAAACAGTCACAGGAAAGTATTTGAAAGTCAATTTAGTACTTTCATGTGACTGAGAATGGTCTGATCCATCTGGATTGTCTTGATGCGTAAACCAGACAAATCTGGTACTCCAAGCTAATTAAAACACTCAGCTTTGTAGACACATACTATTTCAGCCAGATATGCTAAGAAGAGGTGAAGAAGTGATCTTGTGTACTGGTTTGGGAATTGTTGTAGTATGGTTTCAATTTCCAACATGACTATAAAACAAAAGACTTCTTCATGACACTTACTAAATCAGACACACACACACATGTATACAGGCGGCCCTGATACACAACAATGACAGCAGCCTCTATAATGAGCCTATCAGACAGGAGAACAACACCCTCCTCATATGGTTCCAGTCTGTCCCCCATTTCCCAGCTGTACAGGTTAAATATCCAGGCTGTAGGAGCGCACAGACTGATGCAGCAGGTATGGCAGAACAAGTCTGGACATATAGGCCTGTGCCGAGGTTTCCTAACCAATGCGCACTGGGCTGCAGTATGAGCTCAGCTACCCCAGGAGGCAGTTCAGCTCCAATAAGGTTTAGGTCTACATGACCTGGCATGACAAATTCATCTGTCAAAATGGAGGCCAAAGCCTATTTTTCTGGAAGTTACAAGCAAAATGACTAGTTTCCCTTAGGAATCGCTTCGCTCCAATACCTGTAGACCAAGCTGGAAAATAGTGTCATGTCTCAGGTTTTTTGAGGCTCTCTATTGGTCTGTTCATTAACAGTGAATGTCCCAGACAAATCAGCTTCATATCAACTAACACAAATCAGTTGGACACACAAATGTACTCAACAATTCATGTCTTTGCAGAAACAGATTAATTTATGATGTCAGGATTTTAACTGGGCTTCCTCATCATCTCATGAGAGCCTCGAGGGAGCTGGTGACAGACTTGATGCACGTCGTTGCGTTGCGAGAGAGAGAGGGAGAGAGAGAGAGTGTGTGTGAGAGAGAGAGAGAGAGAGAGAGAGAGAGAGAGAAAGAATAGTCCTCAACTCCAACTCCATAGTCCTCAACTTTTAAATGTTGTCCGAGCAGCGGACCAAAATATTCTCATAGCCTATTAGCAGAACGAGCCAACAACCGCAATAAAAAATTAAACAATCCCAAATATTTCAGCCTACCTGCTTGTGTGGCCCTCGAGGTATAAAACACGGTGATGAGCACAAGAAGCAGCCGTGTCTCCCGCACTGGACTCCATCGATCCATCTTATTGCATTTGAACCTGTCGATAATGCGGCCAATAATTCCCTCGCCGCTCCCTGCACTTCACGGGACACCTGCCGACAGAGCAACTTCGGGTCTGCGCGCGAATAGTTATCAAGTCTCAGAGCTGTCTCGCGCCCGTGCGTCGCAACGTGCACTCACTCAGCTGGTAATTAAGAACGTGCATACGTAAAAAGTGATTTAAGCGCTGATATATATTCAGCAATATTGAGCTATTTCTCTTCTTTTTTGATGGACGGATGAAGAGGGGAGACCTGCAAAAAATCCCTTTATCTCCGAAGGTCTTTTCTCCTTCACCCGCAGAGAACTTTCCTCACTTTCTCTCTCTTCCCCTCCTCCCTCTCTCGTCTCCTCGGTGACCCCTCCCCGCCCGGAGACTCCTGGGGCTCGTGGGGATGTGGTTGAGAAACATAATTATTGCTCGTGTCATTAGTAGCATCGTTATTGTGTCTGTGATTTAAGGTGTCTCTGTCTCACGCGCTCACACGCACGTGTATGCGCATGCACGCGCGCGCGCACACACGCACACTAACACGTTCTTATGCACACATACACATGCCTTCACACAGAAGTTTAACTCTGTGCCTTGTACCTTTTAATATTAGCAATATTAATAGTAAACTTGAGGCCAGCAAAGCTTCATTCTATAGGACCACAACATACAACATGAACCATGAAGGCTTTAGCCCCCTTTTCTTCTTTACTTCTCCCTCTCTCTCTCAAACACACACACACACACACACACACACACACACACAAGCATGCTAGGACAGGACAACGGTGCTGCCCAACTAATAAAAATATGCTGCTGCAGATTCCAAATTCCAGTGCCTGTCTGTCTTTGCCCACCCCGCTCTCTGTACACACACACACACACACACACACACATACACACACACACACACACACCATTTTCTTCCTATAGGCACAACTATAAAAGCACAGTATGCTCCCTGCCTTCTATTTAAGGGTATATCATCCTCTACTCCTAATGTGGAAAGTCAAAGGAAGCCAGCAGCACATTGGGAGGTATCAGTGGCTTTATGGTTAGGAGAATTTAATAGAGTGAAAAAGGTTGACAGAATCAGAGCTTGGTACATGCACACACACACACGCACATGCACATGCATAAATCCCCTGAGTTTGAACGTAGGGTAATGCTGTATTGTCTAGATACAGATTAATAAACCAATGATCTTACTCTCTCCTTACTCTCACCATTAATATTTTTAATTTTGTCTCCTAAATACTGTCCTGTCCCACTTCTTTACTGTCTAAAGACTTTGGTCATGCTTAAATTCCTTGTTTGTAAGCTTAACTGGCTAAAATATGACTCACAAAAATGTGAAATGCTTATGGAAAGTAAATGGGAACAGATTAAAAGGATAGTATCAGCAGATGAGCTAGGGCCAGCAACAATTGTCTAATCAAATCAAATCAAAGCACATTTATATAGCACATTTTGTCATAAATGTAATACAGTGTGCTCAGAGCACCTTATGTGTGGCTCAAAGTTTAGATCGCAGTCAATGATAACACCCAAGTTCTTGGCGTGAGATTTGACATTTTGTGTTCATGCAGTTGTGACATCAGCTTCTCTCTGGCCCTTCACACCAACTGCTAAAACCTCAGTTTTATCTTGGTTCAAGTTCAAGTTATTTGTCATCCATACAGAGATGTCTGAGATGTTAGTAAGGTCATCTGCCATAATTGAGATATGTTGGGCGTCATCCGCGTAACAGTGGAAACCAATATTGAACCTGTGGATGACGGCCCCTAAAGGAAACATGTACAGACTAAACAGTAAGGGGCCCAAAACTGAGCCTTGAGGCACACCACATATAATATTTACTCTTTGTGATGAGAAGTTACTGAGGGAGACAAGAAAGTCATGATTTGTTGATTATCAATTTAAAACTGTCCTGTCTGTCCTTAGTTGGTGTATTTACTGACAAATACTTAAATTGAGGACAGTTATGGTATTACACAAACCATTAGTAGTGAAATTAAAAAGAATCTACCATTCTCAGAACTGGTCAAAACCGCTTTGTTTTTTTTTTTACATTTTTTTTTTTACATTTTTTTGTTTTTTTCTTTTTCTTTTTTAATTGCGATTCCTATCCTTTCCTTTTATATATAGGCTACTTTACTATTCCTTGGTTTTATATCTTTTTGTAGAGCACTTTGTAAACTCTGCTTTAAGATAAGTTATGTAAATAAAGTGTATAATAATTAATATTATAATTATTATTATTATTATTATTATTATTAATAGTAGTAGATTGAATGCATGCACAGACAACCCCAAACCCCACCCCACCCCCACCCCCACCCCCACCCACACACACACACACACACACACACACACACTTTTTCCCCCCTAGTTTTTACAGAAAATAGATTCCTGGCATACTTCCGAAG
The DNA here is from genome assembly GCF_046629955.1 of Centroberyx affinis. NCBI lineage: Eukaryota > Metazoa > Chordata > Actinopteri > Beryciformes > Berycidae > Centroberyx > Centroberyx affinis. Next base: position 265,019 of record NW_027278802.1, on the reverse strand, counting down.
GCCCTACCTCCTGCCTTAGGTGGGATCTTTGAAACTTATGACTGGCAGTAGCTATTTGTGTATGTTTGTGTGTGTGTGTGGGGGTGGGGGGGGTGGGGGGTGCTATTGGTGATTGTGTCTGTGTGTATGTGTGTAGCTTTTATTTAATCCCTTATATTAGGCCTATGTGTGAACCAGACTAATTTCTGACTCTGACTCAGCCAAACAATACAAAACATTGGGAAACAGGCTGCCTACTGTATTTTCCCCTTTGAGGTATGACAAAGCAGGTTTCATAGTATTACAATTGACCACTGGGTGGCGCCAAATCATTACTCTCCCTCTCCGGTAGAGGCTGACTTTATGATTACATTATTACAGTTAGGCATGATGGGCAGTAGACTCTCCTGTTATAAAACAAATAAATAACCTCCTGTTATATATAATAAACAATAGTAACCTGATGGAAATCACGATCACAGGCTTCTGGGAGGAGGAACGGGGGAACGACCGTGTATCAGATAATCCCCATGTTATTGCGTTGTGACTCACTCTCTCTCTCTCTCTCTCTCTCTCTCTTATCCGCTTAAGGCAGCTCTCAACTCAAAGCACCTCTCTCATCCCAGACAACTTGCACCGTTGTCTGCTGGGTATTTCACTTCCAGACGCACCAGCATAGAGGCAGCGGAGCCATGGCGAGTCCGGGACAGAAAGTGGTGCTGATCACCGGCTGCTCCTCCGGTATCGGCCTGAGGATGGCCGTGATGCTGGCCAAGGATGAACAGAAGCGCTATCATGGTACGTGGTCATGGTCTCTCTCTCTCCGTGTGTGTGTGTGTGTGTCTGTGTGTGTGTGTGTGTGTGTGTGTGTGTGTGTGTGTGTGAGAGAGAGAGAGAGAGAGAGAGAGTATAATAGAGAGAATATAATCATAATTATAACTTTATTTGTATGCAGGACATTTACAGTTCAACATTCACCCAACGTGCATAGTTTATGCAACTAGTGATGCTGCACAGCTTAACAGCTACAGTCAGATCTTCAGCTCAGTTACGACACACTGTCAGTTACAGCATAGGCACCAATATGAACAGGTGTGTGTGTGTGTGTGTGTGTGTGTGTGTGTGAGAGAGAGAGAGAGAGAGAGAGAGAGCGAGAAAGAGAGTAGACAGCCTTAATTCTGCCATAGAAACATCTGGGGAAAGTCTCAAAAGAATCTTTCTATTCTTTTATCAGAATAGACAGATGATGAAAAGATGATGGAGAGTAGATATGTGACTCGTCCTCTACCCTCTTTCTCTTTCTCCCTCTATCCAGGTGTCAACCATTTACAAAGTTACTACATTTAAGGTCAATGTCAGTTCACATTAAATTTACCCAGCATGGTGGTGAGGTTACGAAGCTTAAAAGCTACAGTCATCAGTCCAGCTACAGTCTTGATCCTCAATTGTTACTGTTGTTTACACATAAGATGCTTACATGACTTGGATGTGCATAAGAGTATTATACAGTATAGTCCACATGATTACGTAGATTACGGCTCCTTTCTCTTGCTTTGTGTGTGTCTGTGTGTGAAAGAGAGGGAGAGCACAGAGTGATGATCAGATGAAGCTGACTGACATGGTGCTTGGTGGTTAAAATATTAAAAATATTCAACCAAATTCAAAATATTGAACCAGTTTAAAGGAAGTAGAGAAGTAATTCAATTCAGTAACAACTGAGAAGAAGTAATACAAATCACTGAGTAGTAGAGCTGTCAAATTATGCTATAATTACAGGAAAATGATAAACAGAGGAACTACCAGTGTGTTTATTATGTGATACTCTATTGATCCCTGAAGAGGAAATGCTAGATTCCCTTTCCTCCCTGCACAGAGAGGTCAGAGGTCAGGATCCGCTACAGAACAGTGTCACCAGAGCCGGCAGGGATTCAGTGTCTTGCTTAAGGACACTTCAGCAGGGCAGATGCTTTGCTTTCACAGGGGCTTGAACCCGGGCCTAACAGTTGAAGGATGGTCTCCCTGCTCACTAGGCCGCCAAGCTGCCCTACACATGGTTATGTCTCTGATCCCAACTTAACCTTTAGTCACTCTTAGGATCACCGTCACTATATGTATAACATTAGACAATAGCTAAAGCCCCAGCAGCCCTGCTTAGGCTAATCACTGGCCAACTGACAGAGCTCCATTTTGGGTGGCAGGCTGGTCAGAGGGTTAGCTGGCGACGGCTATTTCTGGAGGAGTCAGGTGGCGTGAGCACTATGGAAGACGCTAACGCTAATATATAGGTAAACTGATTGTTGTAGCTGGACTATTTTTGACCACAGAATGTCTATGTTAAGGCTACTTAAGGTATTATCTTTAGTGTGCTGACTATCTGTAGCATAAGCTATCCCACTTTGTTATTATTGTTATTTGAGCCACCGTGAATTTTTGGAAACACCACCCATAAAGGGAGTCAGGAAAGGGATGTATGTTAACACATCCTATGTTTGTGTGTGTGTGTGTGTGTGTGTGTGTGTGTGTGTGTTTTCCCCATAAATATTATTTGAATTTAAATTTGAATTTGTTCTTGCCCCCATTGCCCTCTTCCACCCAACTCTCCCTGATCTCTTACACTTTCTTCCCGTTCCTCCTACAACACAGAATGTACACAAACACATCATAATTCAGGAGGGAAATTCTCACCCAAACACCACACACACACATGCATGTATGCACACGGACACTCTTTGTAACACAATGCATACTGGCATTGTAAACACGCAGATCTACTCAATATAACATGATGTATGTGCGCATGTGTGTATCTGGTGAGCCAGTGAACTCTGTTTGACACTACAGATGGTGATATTGTCTTTTTTTAAACCTCATTTACTGTAGCCGGGCAGGTTGCCTAAGCACATGTCTATTTACAGCAACAGCCTGGAGGCGTAGTATTGTACTTGCAGTGGGAGTGTTACATCCATTCACACACTCACACCTGGAAGCTGCCCAGTATAACCACGGTCATGCACTAATGGCCACTTTGATTTGGTTTGTTTGTGTGTGTGTGTGTGTGTGTGTGTGTGTGTGTGTGTGTGTGTGTGTGTGTGTGTGTGTGTGTGTGTAGGTGTTTTCCATCTCAACTACTTCTGATATCTTCTGTCTTTTCTAATTGAACGAGTATAAAACAAATATGATGCAAAACTTATTTGGCACAATTGTTACTGATAGTTCCTTGTGGTTTTATATTCTGCCTGCATAAAGAGTGTTTTTAGAATACAGATGCGTATTAAAATGTATTTAATTATCTAAATTCTTCAATATTTCTGAACTCAGAGGCTTTGATTCATAAAGCTTTATTCAACTAAGTATGGTAATGAAGCAACATCAGGACTGCATAACATGGCTAGGCATATCTTCTTTTTTTCTTTTTTTCTGCCAGCTCACCTCAGCCTGTCTTTACAGGCAGAGAGACAGCAGTGTTGCCAAAGCAAATCACAACACAAATCAACATAGATAACACAATCCATAGAACTTAAATGATCTCTCTCATCTCCACCTGTCTCATTTCCCTCCCCTCCCACCTACCTGCAGTCATAGCCACCATGCGTGATCTGAAACGTAAAGATAAGCTGGTGGAGGCAGCAGGCGACACGTACGGGAAGACTCTCTCTCTGGCTGTGCTGGACGTCTGCAGTGACGAGTCCGTCAAACAGTGTATCGATGGCATCAAAGATCGACACGTGGACGTCCTCAGTAAGTAATCACAAATATTTCATTAAGATATCGCACCATGCTTTCATATAGGTTATACATTGCTACACTTTCTACAACTGATGTTGAATACACTTTCTCTCTCTCTCACCATTTCTTTCTTTGTCTTCTGCTCCTAACCAGTCAACAATGCAGGGATTGGCCTGGTGGGCCCGCTGGAGAGCATCCCCATAGACGAGATGAAGAAAGTGTTCGAGACCAATTTCTTCGGGGTGATCCGCATGATCAAGGAGGTCATGCCTGATATGAAGAAGAGGAAAGGAGGACACATCATAGTGGTCAGCAGTGTGATGGGACTGCAAGGTAAGGGGGGACAGAGGGGTGAAGGGGGGAATGAAGGGAGGGAGGAGGCTGGGGTGAGTGGATGATGGATGGATGGAGGTATGGATGAATAGATGGAAGAGTGGGTGGATTAAGTGAATAAAGTAAGGGAAGACTAATAATTTAGTAGTACTATATCACCATAAAAAAGGATACACAAAATGATGAAAGAGAAGGATGTATCTATTGTACTATATGTATTGTTTGAGTGAAATTTAAATGCAGCCATGTTCCTCTAGGTGTGGTGTTTAATGATGTGTATGCGGCTTCTAAGTTTGCCATGGAGGGCTTCTGTGAGAGTCTGGCTGTGCAGCTCTTGAAGTTTAACGTCACGTGAGTAACATTGCAGCTGTTTCCATTACTTTTTCTTAGATCAGTCCAAATAACAGAGATGCAGCTGTCTGACATTTTACAACGAGCCTTGATCCCCTGCCACCTGCTTTTATCCTCAGTAACTAACTGATCCTCCCCATTTTTCCATTTTACCTTTGCTATACTTCTTCTTTCCATATATCATCTCGTGCTAATTTCCAGTCTTCTTATCTTTCCCTTATGACTACAGCTGAAGCGATTAATCGATTATTTGATTAGTAAAGCAACAGAAAATGAATTTATTAAAATTATGATAATCCATTAAATGTTTTAGTCCTTTATCAGTAAAAATACCAAACATTTGCTTGGTTTCATCTCATAAAATGAATACTTGGGGTTTTTTGGCTGCTGGTCAGACTAAGTAAGACATTTGAAGAATTGCTTTGGGATCTGGTAACTTGTGATGGGCATTTGTCATTATTTTTGACATTTTATACACTAAATGATTAATCAATTAATCAAAAAAATAATCAATAGATTAATCGATAATCCTCATTTGGCTCACAGTTTCACCCCCTCGTTGTACAGTATAGTTCTTTCTCCCGACCTCCTCAGTCTCCTGTGCATCTCTCTCCTCAGTTTTTCTATGATCGAGCCGGGCCCGGTGCATACAGAGTTTGAGGCTAAGATGATTCAGGACGTGAGACAGAAGGAGTATCCTGGAGCCGACCCCGACACAGTGCGTTACTTCAAGGACGTCTACCTTCCTTCCTCCGTCGACATCTTTGAGACTCTGGGACAAACGCCCGATGACATCGCCAGAGTAAGTACACAGGCAGTCTGTGACTCAACTTGAATGCAGGGTTGGGGCCATTCATGAATTGAATTGAGAATGCATGGTAAATTCCAATTCAATTCCTGGAGTTGAAATTGGAATTGGAATTGGAATTGGAATGTCACCCAGCTCTAAGGAAACAGAATTGAATTCCATTAAATTCCATGAAATTCCACTTCTAAGAGAGATTGTCTTGACTTGCTAAACATTATAAATCAAACATGATGAATCAAATAAAAGACAGTTAAATCAAATACATTCAGTCATAATGTATGCATTACGATTATGTTATGCAGCAAATACCACCTGAAAGGTTCCTTTAACATTGATGATATACAACACTGTGTGTAATCTCAGATATGTGGTAAGATAAAACAAAAAAACATGGGATCTCACAGAATTTCACTAAATTAAATTCAATTCCAATTCAATTCCAATTCTGTTTCCTGTAGGTTTTATCAAATTCCAATTCCAATTCCTCAGTTGAATTGGAATTGTTGAGTTCAATCATGATTTGTCCCAGAGCCCGCTTGATTGTGTCTTGTCTGTCTGCATGGCTGATGCAGAGACAATGATGAACACTTTTGTCCCTGATGTCTTTTCTGTCCTTCCTCCCACTCTATCCAGTGCACCAAGAATGTGATTGAGGCGAGCAGCCCGCGGTTCCGTAACCTGACCAACCCCTGGTACACGCCCATCGTAGCGCTGAAATACGCAGATGAAACTGGAGGCCTGTCTGTCCACGCCTTCTACCACATGCTCTTCAACCTGGGCCCTCTCATGCACATCAGCATGAAAGCCATGAAGTACCTCACCTGTGGCTGTCTGAGGAGCAGGGCCGTGTCGCCCAGCTAGACACACACACACACATGTACATATAGATGCATGTAGACCAGCATGAAAACCTCGCGCTACCTCGACTTAGGCTGTCAGGAACAAGAGAAACTCACTGAACTACTAATATACACACACAATACACACTGGGCAAAAGTCACTTGGTCACAAATAGAGAAAGATTCCCCAACACACACATGCATGCCCCCCCGCTCATACACACACACACACACACACACACACACACATACACCCACTGACCGCTTTATTAGCTACACCTGCTTGTTAAAGCAAATAGCCTGCTCCTCCAAACAGCGAATCACGTGGCTGCAACTCAATATATAAAGCATGCAGACATGGTGAAGTGGTTTAGTTTTTTTGTTCGAGCAAACATTAGAATGGCAAGATATGTGATCTAAGCGACTGGTACTGACCTGATAAAGTGGCTGGTGACCTGCCATATTTGCTACTGTTTATATGCAGTCTCTATAATGTCCCCTCTATCCTCTCTTGGCTTTCTATAGCTGGTGAATGTGTGGATACCAGACCTGAGCCCAACTGAGTTTAAATAATTTGAAATTCTTTTTTCCAGCAGTTTGAAGATTTGCCAGAGTGCCAAATGAGTGGGGTTTGCATGTTTGAGACAATATACGACTAGCTCAGCTGCATCATTTGAGCCCAACCAATCCCAGACAATTTGCTATTTCAGATTGTTTTAAACTCTCACTGGCTCATGTTGGAAATATAGGCCTACACTGTCTTTACTTGTAGCCTATGTTCCATATGTATGTCATGTATTTTTTCAAAATACCATGAATGTATCAGAGCAACTATTTTGTGATTAAAAGATTGTCATTTATAGCTTCTAGGAGTGTGATTATTGCTTCTGAGGATTTTCAACTACACATGTAATTGCATGCACATTACTCATGATGATGCTCAGTGCTTTGTTAGCTATTTACACATAAATTCTCTCACTTTCCCTCTTTGCAGAGAAGACTTTCTTTACAGTCGCTCACTCTTTTCTCTCTTCTTCAAGCAATCAGGTCAACATATTGAACACTTATGTTTCAGGAAAAAAACATCCATCATACTAATAATAATAATACACTTTATTTATATAGCACCTTTCTAAAACAGAGTTACAAAGTGAAGGGACTGAACTGTTCCCCCTTCTGTACACAAAAAATAACCTCTGGATAAATCTCTGGCCCTACTACAAGATCCGCTGATAAAATCAAACACTCAATTTGTTATTCAACTTTCAATCAAAGGCCTAATTAGAAATACCAAAACTATGTTATTTTTTATATCATGAGGGAATTAAGAAACAGAAAAACTAACAAATAAGGAAAGAGGGAATTCGTTTACAGTAATGTCATGTTAAATTGCAACATAGACAAGTAAACATGTCCACCTGCACACAGGAACACCTCACTTTCTGATGCTGATTGACCTCTCTTGGTTTCAGACACCACAGCACAACACTACACCTGCAGGTTCACTTATACCGCATGTTAAAGAGTTTTTAAGCTTTGTCTCTTTTCCTCTGACAAACTGTTTGCAGACATGTCCCACGTCCTTACTCAAGAAACGAGAAAGAAACAAGTTTTCTTTTGCTCTATCATTGCAGTTAGGCCTACACTATTTTTTTTTTCTGAATAATGTGCAAAAAGTTCACTTAAAAATGTCCATGTGATAAATCTATGTGGAAACGAGATTGTGATTTATTTTTACATAAATAGTTGAAGAAAGACTTTGTTTACTTAACTCAATTGTTAATTAGCCTATGGGAAAATTCCATATCCACAAGAAATAAATGGACTGATTCCAAACCATGTGAATTTCCATGTGATGTAGTGATAAATAAAAAGGTGGGTTAATTATGACCCCCCCAATCAGTGATCATCATAAGGAAAACAATCAACAATATAAATAAAAATCAATTATATTTTCTGAAAAGCATTAGGCTACTTTATGCCCAATGGGGATGTCTATACTTGGCCTTTTTGCTTGCCACAAAAAACGAAACAATAAAAACAACACCTAGTTATTATGTATGAATTTGTGTCTTAAGATTTATTTCAGCCTAACAACGAGAGTAAACTGAGCTTTGAGCATTCTGAATTTATTTTAATTTATTTTATCCCATTTCCTTTCTTTTTCAGTCATCGTGCATTCGGAATTCTACTACTCACGCCTGGTTGCAGAGCCGCGGGAAATTGGAACTAAATCGATACCCGTCCAATCGAACATCAAAATAAACTTCCTATGGAGAAACCAGCGGACGCAACCGCACTGTAAGTTTCCGAGTAACAATACATTAAAAACATCGAGTTATCGACTCGGTTCAACAGTAATGTTCGTCTGCAGATCACGTTAACCGCTGCCTTTGACATCTAATGTTTGTCCTGGGTGCTGGCTAGTAACAGCGTAACTTAGTTCGTTCTCTACGTTAGCGCAGTTAAGCTAACGTTAACGTTTTCCTACAGGGCGAATACCAACACGTTACCAGGAGTTCGATAAGTGGCAAACTAATGTTAATTTAGAGCTAGTACTTTTGGTCTAGTGTTACACATATAGCTAGACGTCAAATAAGAGGTGTGTGTGTATAGACGTCAAGTAAGAAGTGTGTGTCTGTGTCTGTCGCAGGGCCAAGTAAAGAGAATGGAGAACAAGTTGGGAGATATACTGCCCTGTGATGACAAACTGAGAACTACGCTGCACTGTGATGACAAAGAGAAGGTGGGTACATTTGATTTACATACATTATATTGAGTGCCACACACTTTCAGCTCTGTCTCTGTCTAGCTGGAGAGATTGCTACTGACATATTAACTCCTTTCCCCACTCAGCTTCGTAGGAAGTTGGCGCTGCTACAAAGGGAGTACCTCAGGACAGTGCAGAGACTAAAGGTAAGAGCTTAGAGCTTCTCTCTCTCTCTCTCTCTCTCTGTCTCTCTCTCTCTCTCTCTCTCTCTCTCTCTCTGTCTCTCTCTCTCTCTCTCTCTCTCTCTCTCTGTGTCTATGTGTACGTGTGCGTCCATCAGACCAATGTAAAATTCTCTTTCCCACACACAGCGCGCTGAGCGTTTGGACGCAGTGCGGGAACATGTGCGGAGCAGGATCACAGAGCAGAACCTCCAGGACCAGAGAGGCCCAGCGGTCACATCCAGCCCCTGTCCCAGCCCGTGCTCACCTTCACCAGCACTGGACCCTCTTACCAGGACGACCCCAGGCTTGTTCCATGTCCAGGAACACACAGGAGGTGAGTCTATGTCAACCAGCTGCAACGTAGTCTATCTGTTCCACCTGCACAAAATGTAACCATAACATGCATATTTGTATTAGGGCTGTGCGATAATTCAATATTATCATTTTCCGTCTTTCAGTGGAATCATATTATGATGATATGGTGATTTTGGGATATCATGACACACAATTCTGCTGTCTAAATTGATGGTAACAAGCAAATTTTATTTAAAAACGAAAATGTCAAACTTTGGTTTGACCTGACACCTAACATTACCATACGGTTCCATGGGATGAATATTCATTTGATTAATTAATGTGATTTCGCATACGTGAGCCATGTCATGATATATATCAATATCGAAAACAAATCCTTATGGTTATTGTGGTATTGATTTCAACCATATCGCCCAGCCTTTATTTCCAGTAATAATTAGATAAGAAATAGATATCTGCAAGTATCACAGGAAATAGAACTTGTAATATGATATCACTATATCACAACATCACTTTGGCGAACCCTAAAGTTTATTGACAGTGGAGTATGTGTGTAGTAACTTGTCGATGAACACAAGGTTGACATTATACTGTTATGACTGTGAGAGACGATTTCTGATGTTTTTCCAGGTCCAGTGGACTCTGATAACTCCAGGAGGAGCCAAGTGATCAGGTTCCTTCTCCCCTCTGATGCTGCATGCCCTTCGACCCCTGAACCTGGCCTTGACCCAGCTGGAGGTCACAGACCCAGTCCTGCCCTGCGTCTCAGGTCACGAAGCAGCCGCCTGCGTTGGGAAAAGAAACGGAGGAGTGCTGAGGCTGGTAGGAGCACAGACAACAGCAAGGAAGGGCAAGAGCTGATTGAAAGGGTGGAGGGAGGTAGAGGAGGGGGAGAGGTAGAGAAGACAGAAGAGACAGAGGTTGTGGAGGAAAGTGAAGGACTGCTTTCTGGTTCAGAATCTGAGTCTCCCTCTCTGTTGCTTACACACTGGAATACACATGGGTTCACTGGAGCAGGAGAGATGGAGGGAAAGGAGAGACAAGGTCAAGAGCACAGGGAAAGAGAGACTGAGTCAAGAGAAGAAGGAAACAAAGAATCTGAGTCACCCTCTTTGCTGCTCACATGCTGGAGCCCGGCCATACACACTGAAGGAGGGGGACAAGACGGCACACAAAGTGGCGGAGGAAAAGAGACAAGAGGAGGAGAGGAGGATGAGAATACTAGAGACGGACAGAGATGTGGGAGGCTGCGTGAAGAGAACAGTGATAAAGATATTGAACAAAATGCAGGAGAGAAAATGGAGAAGGAAAAAAGTAGTGATAGAACTATGGAAATAAGAGAAGAAAAGAATCAAGGACCTGAGAAGGTCGGAGGAGAGCAGGATGGAGAGGGGGCGGGCCTCCTGGCGTCCTGTACCTTAGTAGAAGGGCTACTTTTTCCAGCTGAGTACTATGTCCGAACCACAAGGCGTATGACATTTTCACATAGCCAGCCTGACATGCAGGCCGTCATACTCTCCCAGTTCACCGGGGGACGCCAACGCAGGGGCCGGGGCAGAGGCCGGGGCCAGGGTAGGGGCCGAGGGTGGAACAGACATTCAGATCAACACCCTCAGACAGACCTTTCCTCTCTGACAACTTCACCCACATCTTTAGGTTCTCACAGGCCATCACACATACAGCCTTACGCATCTCCTGAGCTCACCAGCAACAGTCTGAGCTCCAGCGAGATGTCAGATCAAATCTCAGCCAATCAGACCAACGTGGATGCCTGCACTGCTCGTCCAATGAGAGGCAGGAGGAGGAAGAGAGGTAGGGGTAGAGGGAAAGCGCTGAGCTCACGATGCTCTCTCAGTATAGACACTAGTCATCCAGGCCCTGGACAGGCCTCAGGCAACCCCCAACCTATCAGCACCATTGTCTCTTCCTCCCAGTCTCTCCCTGGGGCTGATGGACCAGAGCACTGCCTTATTTCAGAAGAACTACCTCCAGTTCCAGATAACCCCCAGCTCCTATCCACCCACACCCCAGCTACCCAGCCTCCCTCTGGGGCTGACAGGCCTGAACCCAGCCCCGCCTCTGCATGTCTGGAGAATGTCTATCCCATCTTCTGGAAGAGCAGCTCTCAGACTAAGAAACCCCCGCAGATGAATACAAGTAAGTTTGTGTGTGTGTGTGAGAGAGAGAGAGAGAGAGTTAGAGAGTAAGTTAATGTTGTAAGTACTGTTTGTGTTTATATTAAAGTGTTATATCTGATCAATACAGGATTGGATACAATAGGATGGTATTATATGAAATCAATTCAACTGAGTCACCCCTGATAGAAGTTATATGTACAGTGAGGAACATGTTGGTGAAAGAGTGCCTTACCTGTCTGCGTCATCTCACACTCTCTCTTTTTTCTCTCACTTGTGTCCTCCATGTGTAGCGAGTTGGCGGTCTCTCCTCCTGCCTTCCTCTCCGTCTCCCCAAGCTCCTCGGCTTCCTCTCCCCTCTCTGCACCCCGGCCCATTGGTCAACAGCCTGGCGAACTTTGACTTCCAACAGGATTTCCATCTCCCCGATGACCAGTTTGCCTCCCTCAAGCTACACAAGCTCCGCCAAGTCGCTGCGGCAACAGCAGTAGAGCATTTCACATCCCCTTCTTTCAACACACGCAGCAGCAGCCGGCATATTAACACTCGCCACAGTGGCAGCAGCGGTGACCAAGTGATGCCTTTTCCCCTCCCACTCAGCCTCACTCCCACTATTGCAAATTCACCCCACCCGACTGAAGAAAGACAATCCCCAATACAGTCCATAGACCTCCAAGGCCTGTCTACAGTGTCTCATCAGTTTGTAGACCCCCAGTTTACAGACAAACTGACCGACCAGACTTCACCGGTCGAGCCGTCTGCCAGAGATACTCCAGACGGCCCTAGAGATCAGCAGCCTGAAAACCTCCATGCAGGGTGCGATTCTCACACCAACTCAACAGAATCTAAGTCACAGTCTGCAATTGACTATGTAGATCAGTCTAAGGACCAAGACACTGTGAACATACCTACCACAGCCAACTACATGCACAAATGTATAGACAACCCTTTGAAACAACAGCCTCATATGAACTCAAATGAACATTCCATAGTGGGACAGTCATCCATCATCTCAATAGAGAAACAAACCAATTGTCCTGCTGTAGTCTGCCATGTGGAGGAGCAGAGGCCTACAAACCAAACAGAGGACAAACCTGCCAACAACACTCTTTCGTACTCTGACATCCCTCTACAGGAAACTTCTGAGGACACTTCCGAGTGTTACACCAGTAACTGCTCTGCTACACAGACATGTGAAGACACTGATGCTCCAGGAGAGTGTCCTACCAAGCAGCCAAATGTGGAATGTACTGCCAAAGATACTTCTGTGTGTTTGACAGAGTGCCTTTCTGAATGCACCACTAACCTTCCCACAGACAGATTGGTGGAAAACCCTGCTGAGTGTCCACCGCACCCCGATGTCCGCACCCAGCTCCTGCTGAGCCCCGCTCTCTCCTCCCCACCCTGCCCCTTCCTCACCCCTCACCTGCTCTCCTCCACTCTCCCCTCCAGTGTCCCCCTACCATCCCTAGGACTGACCCCTCACCCCGCCACCGCCGCCCTCCCCCTGACCTCTTCTCCCTCTGCCCCGCCTCTCACCCTGCCTCCCCCCCACAGCCCGTCCACTCAGGCCCTCTCCCCTCCGGCCCTCTCCCCCTGTCCGTCCCTCCCTCCCCTCCCTTCCAGCCCGCCTCCTGTCTCCCCCTCCAGTCAGATCCAGGCTTCATCTGATCCGCCAGCAACAGCCAATCAGTGCCAGAGGGATGTACCCGGTGCCTGCCCACCTGTCCACAGCATCCAGTCGCAGAGTACAGGTGGGCAGGCGGCCAGGAGTATCACGAATGAGGGTGGAAATGGACAAGCTGAGAGAACAGAGGAGATGGCAGAGGAACGCATTATGAGATGCACACACACATTGAAGGTGAAAAGAAAAAATTACTCATCATACAAGTAGCAATTGCCACATACCATAAACGTCCAGTTTAAAAATAAATTAGGTACATTTTTGACAGAGGATATACTATATGTTTGTATCTCCAGCATCTATAAGTCTTTATAACTGCTTGTGTGTGTGTGTGTGTGTGTGTGTGTGTGTGTGTGTGTGTGTGTGTGTGTGTGTGTGTGTGTGTGTGTGTGTGTGTGTGTGTGTGTGTGTGTGTGTGTGTGTGTGTGTGTGTGTGTGTGTGTGTGTGTGTGTGTGTGTGTGTGTGTGTGTGTGTGTGTGTGTGTGTGTGTGTGTGTGTGTGTGTGTGTGTGTGTGTGTCCAGGCCCCAGCAGGAGGCTGTCTGGTGGATGCATGCTGTCTGCCGGGACCATCAGGAGGTTTGTGGGTGGCAGCGGCAGGAAAGTGGGCGGTGTGTGTGTGGGATCAAACCTCAACATCTGACTGGAGCTTAATACACACCTGGACCTTCAATGAGGTAAGTGTGTGTGTGCACCTGCATATCAAGAGGCTCAAGAGGAACACTATTCAAATTTAGGCATTTAGCTGAATCTTTTATTCAGAGCAACATAAAATAAATGATTAGGTAGCTGTTAAGAGTTCTCTTGCTCAAGGACACTTCAGCACAAAACAACATTGGCTGCTGCAGGGTTCATTTGGCTATTTCACGCTCTAATATATGTGAATTTTTCATTCACTTATTTGTGTTTCCCTGTGTTTACAGCCAGTGATCAGTGTGTTCCCTGTCCCGGATGCTGTTGGGCTGATGTGTGTGACTCTGGGTCAGTTGGAAATCAGAGAAGTTAGGTGAGAATACAATCGGACTCTCAGACACTTTGAGTCTATAGAGCTTCAATATTTTCAGAAATGAGACTAAACTGTCTGTGTGTGTGTGTGTGTGTGTGTGTGTGTGTACGTTTACATAGGTTGCTGTCATGCTCCAGCCTCTTGCAGGTGCTGCTGTGTGAGGGTGTGGTCCAGGCTGTTGTGGGTGTGGCCAAGTCCAGAGTGGTTAGCTCCGCCCACTCAGCGACCGGCTCCACACTGCAGCTGTTTACGCTCTCAGAAGACAGCAGGTAACACAGCCTTGGTGTTGCAGGTGTCTTCTCTCAGGCCGTCTCTCAGCGTACTGACGTCTAAAGTGTCTCATCTCTCTCTCAGCACACCAGTCTCTCAGCCTCTTGCGTCTCCTGGTGTGTGTGTCGAGGCCCTGGCTGCAGTGGACGGACTTTCAGATGCTCTGATTGGCTCAGCTGAAGTTGGACGTCTCTTTGTATGGTAAGTGAGTTTGAGCCTTTTTTTCTTTATTCTGTTTTTTCTGAACAAGTTTTTCAAGCATCTAATAGTTGAAGGAGTGCTGATTAAGGATTAGTGATGACTAGGTCCCTTAGATAACCTTGAAGCTCTGAAATGATCGTTTGAATGGATTGTGTGTGTGTGTGTGTGTGTGTGTGTGTGTTTGTGTGTGTGTTAAAGGAATCTGAGGACAGGACAGCTGTTACAGAGAATCACCCTTGGAGATGGTTTATCACACACCGCCTGTCTCAGAGGCTACTCCGACTGTGTAAGTCTGTGTGTTCTGCAATCTGCATGCAAGGTTATGTGCGTCTTTGTGATTATTTATGTGCCACTATATCTGTCTCACTCTTCAGAAGATTTAATTCCAGTGTGTGTGTGTGTGTGTGTTTGTGGACATGCTCCTGTGCAGGGGGTGTTATTTGTCCTGTTGCAGCATCAGTTGCTCAGCTCCCTGGAAGAGGAAGAAAAGGAGGCCAAAAAGAAAGCAGATCAAATGTTTGCCACGGAGGAGAAAGAAGAGGAAAGGAAGAAAACTGCACTCTTTTCCTTAGTTGCTACTAATCCTCTGAGTGGCAAATCTGTCCTGGGTACTCGGCTCTATCCACCTAAAGCCTGGTCTGGCAGGTGAGATATGGAATGATGGAGGATGAGGCGTGTGCGTGAGTGTGTATATATATATAAACATGCATGTATAACACTCTCTTCTGCCTCTGCTCCCCAGGCTGTGCGAGGCAGACGTTCATGGCTCCAGTGTAGTGGGCCTGAGCCAGAGTGGCAGTGTGTTTGTGTGGGAGCTGGGGGGGCGGGGGGGCTCCAGAGTGGTCTGGGCTCCAGAGACCGAAGGCTGGCAGCTGGCTCGCTGGGCGGGGCGGGACACCCTGGTGACCGGCCATCACAACGGAGACCTCACTTTATACTGCTACACCTGTATGAGAGACTAAAAAAAAAAGTGTCACCCCTCGGTTTATTTTTATCATATATGAACGTCCTTCTGTCTCTGTAGGACTCTTTACATGAATGTTTTAACCTCTGCAGTGAGACACCACTAAAGTTTATATTTTTTATTTAAAGTTTTTGCCATGTAGCCAGCATTGTTATCCAGAGCAAATTACATTGAGCAAGCAGGTTGGGGTTCAGTGGCTTGCTCAAGGACATTTCAGCTTTGATGTGTTGGTTTTTCATATCAAACCTTTCAGTGTTGCCACTAGGCCAACATGCTGCCAAGAAATGGGAACTGACCTGTATTGAGACCAATGGCTCATTGGTAATGCTGTAAGCTCCATGTATAAGTTAACATCACCTCAGCAAGATGGAGCTGTTAAAGGAGGTTAACTGACAGTGTTGTGCTGGTTTTACTCCAGCTTTCAGTCAACCAGCATCACACATGACTCCTGAAAAATGAGCGTCCTGGTTTGAGGATGTCTACTTGGTAGTGGGTTTTTACATTTTACACAACTGTATCAGGTCTGACTGAATACCAACTGTTTGTTTTTTATTGCTGCTATTTTTGACTGTTCTATACTGTACTTACTTGAATACTTGTAGGGATATTTAAAGAAAAGAAGCTGTTAAGTGTACCAAATGTTGTTTTTTAATTGACATTAAACGTTTGTGCATTCTGTGACTTTGTGTTGCATTTTTTGACTATTACATTAAGGTTAACCAAAACCATTAGGTATTCAATTTTTTTTCAGATATATTCCTACTTAACAAGGGGGATGGTTGGGGTGTTATGTGCTTTTCCTTTCTTTTTCTCAAAAGCTAAAACACAATCCCTCTCAAACAATACTTTAAGAATTAACATGCTCATGCAGCCTTGCTGTGCTGGAAAACCTTGCACGCTTTAGTGCAGGACAAGGACATGCTCTGACTCGCATCATAGAAATGGTTACAAGTTTGATTCCAGTCAACTTTCTCCTGTCAGTTTCCTTGAGCAAAGCACCAAAACCTTACCTGCACACTCTTTGTAAGTCACTCTCAATAAGGGCATCAGCTAAATACCTAAAATGATAAACATGCTATCAAGTAGGAGCTGTAATGACTGCCTGTGTCTTGTGGGGGGAGCCAGAGGCTTCTGGTTGACTTCATATGCTTCACATTTATAGGTAGTAGCCTATTCTGATACATTTTCCTATGTGACAGGATGGGTTACACATCACCACTCACCATCTTCCACATCACAGTATACTGAAGTCTTCATGACAGCAAAAATACACCAGCAGTCAGATACTCTGTAAATTACAATCTAAACTTATAAACAGCAAATATGAATTCAGCATCAAGAGAGTAGATAAACATCAACAGTAGTTCTTATTCAAAGAATCTTTATTTAGACTTGGTGTAATTAAACCATCTTTACAACATGTAATGTATATTCAGCAGTTTGTACAAGGGAGCATCTTGTTGAAAAAGACAAGACATCTAAAATAAAGAATCATAAAAACTGTAAGAGTAAAAAGTAACTACAGAAAGAATGTACATGATGAAGACTTATCAACATGGTCCGTTTCTCTCGGCCCTTTCTCTCCACACAATACAGATAAAATAGACAAACTAGAGGAGGACAAGACAAGAAAAACGTTCATTCTGCACAGCCAGTCCATGAGTCTCAAGCCCCAGAATATATCCGCCTGCTAGGCTTCAAGTTTAAAAGCATATGACTGGTACAAGAAAAGACAAACAAATGCTGTGTAGAATTGCAAATGTAGAATGATGGGGGAATGTTCCAACTTCGAAACAATTAAGGACATGAACACGGGGAACACTGAAAACATATCCTTCCCCTCCCTGACTGCTTTGATGAAGGTGCCATGCTCTCAGCAATCCAGCCATGTGAGATTACTTCAGCAAGAACGTGCTGTCAGTAAATTTTGTTGAGAAAGTGAGATTACAAGAAGAGAATCAATCAACAAGATGCAAAAGAATAAAAAATTTGCGGCGGGGAATGCAGAGGCGCGTGACAGAAATACAACGCTCATGTACAAACTGTGGGAAGGACACATTTTCAGGATAAATTTCAAAGTAGAGCCTTATAGACAAGATAAAAACCACATTTCACCACTTTCCTCCAATAAAACTAGCACAAATTTTGTGGTACGTCCCACCTGTGATTGGGTAAAGACTTGGTGTAAGGCTGACTATTGTGCAGCAGAGGGCTTGCTGGCCAGTAGTTTCTCCACCATTAGCTTGGCGTAGCGCATGCGGCTGGCCAGCTCCTTGCAGCAGCCAAACTCCTCTAGCAGAGACAACTTGTATGTGCGGAAGTCTCGCTTCTCATCAATGTAGGTCACTGCAGCCATCAAGGGACACAGGATCAGCTTGGTGTGGTCCTGTGGAAGAGGGGTTCATAAAAAAACAAGAGGCTCAGCATTTGTGTATAGGGTGCTACATGTGAAAGAACAAAGGAGAAATCCTGACAAGGCGAGAGATGGAAAGAGAGTGATGGGAGAAGATGCAGCGTGTGTCCTCTCTAACCTGGAAGAAGTTGATCTGAACGGTGCCGTTGGTGAGGTGCAGGACGATGGCGCTCTTGGTTCTGAACCAGTGGGAGAGGTAGGGCAGCCGAGCCAGCTCGTCTCCGTCCCGCCGCGTCATGTTGGCACCGGCCTTCAGCAGGTGCTCGCTCATGTAGTTACGGAAGTACTTCAGCAACGTTATCTGCAAGGGGGGAGAAAATAAATACATGAGAATCAGGATTGTGATAAGGACAATCTAAAAAGTAGGAAATGGCAAGACGACATGAAACTGGACTGAATGAATGGCAGCATTATCCCCGAAAAGCCACACATCCAATAAACCTGAAAAATGACATTCCTGAAAGGCTCAAGGCAATTTTTAAATCTTCTTTGGATAAACAGTATTAAGTGTTGAGTCAACTACTGACCTTCTTGGTGAGAGCAGCGGGGTAAGAACGCACGCTGAGGTAGGATTCAGCGGCTGTCTTGTCGATGTACTGCAGACTGTCTCCGTCGGCGTACATCATCAGGCGTGTGTAATCGTTAAACAGCACACCCACGCTGTTGTCGCAGAGCTGGTAGCCTGAAACACGCATGTAAAACTCTTTAAACACAACCTGTAAACCAGCCCTGTGTGTACTGAAAGAGCAAAATCAACTAAGATGCCAAAAGAAGAAAGAAAGAAAGGCACACAGTTAAAACACAAATATAGTTGGCAGAAGGAGGAAGCAGGATCTTCCAGTTCTTACCTAATCCGTATTTATCAGAGTAGTCCACCCATTTGCTGATCCAGAAGATGGGGATACATGCAGGATCCTCTGCCTCCTCTGGAAATACACAAGTAGAACAAAAGGATGTCAGTGTATACCATGTTAACACAGGCAAAAGATCAGTGCAAGATCATCCAAGCCACTGGAATTTGCACCTTTGAAAAAAAACAAAAAACACAAAAAACATGAAAGAGGGTATTTCTGATTGTTTGCACTCACCTTGGCGTATGAATTCCCTCTCGGAGGGCTTGGCAGCAATAATACTGTTGAGCTGCTGCAGCATGTCACTTAGATTGCAATCTGCTGGCTCAAGCTCCCTGTGCACAAGCATGACACAAACCCAAGTTACAACTCCAACTCTTATTACCTGCAGAACACACTTTGGTAAAAAATTAATTAAAAGGAAAGGCTATTTTAATCCAAAATACCTGCGCCGTAAAATGTATATTTACAATGTGATATTTCTGGATTGTCACAACTGGAAAGTTTGTCCTACTTTTTTTTTTTTTGCACAATTCCAGTTATATTCAATGTTACTGTATCAGCAGTCTTCTAAGTGCCAATGATTCTGCTCTTTGTTTACTTCTATCTCTGCCAGGGTGCAAACATTTCTCACCTTTGCACAGGCTCGTCCTTCACCTCCACCTTCTCTGTCCCTGCTGGAAAGAGAAGCAAAGCTAAATCATGACACTTGCTTATGTGGACTCTAAGAAGAAGACCTTCTTGCAAACCAATGGGGATCCAAATAAACTTAATCACTGGTCAGGACATCAGCCTCTATATTGCGTAAACCTAATATTGAACCCAATTTCCAATAAAATAAGGTTGTGACTTTGATGAGGGCAATGCTTTTGAAAAGCCTCCACTAAGTGTGTAGTTGCATCCTGGCTGGGACTAAGGTCCCCTATATCAATTCATTCATTCATTGAGTGACACTTATCCCTAATGAAGGGACAAACAAAATGAATCATCTTGGCTACATTTCCCATCTAAACAAAGCAATATAGAGCAATTAGTCGTTGAGTAGTATTAGTATTTGAGCCTCAAGTGATTGAAGGCCGTTTTGGTCAGTTTGAGTTAATTGTGCAGAGCTAAGATCAATACCCTTGTTGTTGAGTGCAGTCAGTGGGCGTCTCTGGCTGAGCTCCGGGGCTGTGGAGGGGGCAATAGAGAAACGTGGGGGCACAGTGAGGCAAGTGGTCGGCAGGCGCACGGGGATGTAGCCGCCTGTGAAGAACTCGTCTGTTTGCAGCTCGGCGATGGTGGGCCTCTGGGTCGGATCCGCATGCAGCATCCGCTTGATGAGAGTGGAGGCCGCTGGGTTGATGTGCTGCAGGGACCGTGGTGTGTTCAGACAGGGAGGGAAGAAACAGGTAAGTTAAACTCATAGGAACGCAAGCATGGTTTGAATTCAACTCTGAAGGAGTAGTTGTGTACTACTCTATGCCAGCATACCCAGGGGATGGTGTAGTTGTTTTTCTTGATCCGGTTGTAGGTCTCCTTCAGGCAGGAGGTTTCAAATGGAGGCTTACCCACCAACAAAGTGTACCTGAGAGCAAGACAGACAGAGAGGGAGACTGAACTGATTAGACTGACGTGAACATTGTCATGTAACTATTATTTTGTATTTTTTTGACATTCAAACTGTGTGACATTCTTTGTTTTCGTGAGTATGTGTCTAAGTTTATGTGTTCAAGTGTCTGGCATGTGGTTTGGAATAAAATTACCTTCACCAAACAATGAAAGTGTGTTCTGGGGCGTGCTTGCGTGTTTCAACTTACAGGATGCATCCAAGCGACCAGACGTCCACTTCAAAGCTGTGGCCCTTCTTGCAGAGCACCTCGGGGGCGATGTAGTTGGGGGTTCCACACAGGGTTTTCTTCCTCTCGCCGTCAAACTCAATCCTCGTGGCCAGGCCAAAGTCCCCTACAGGAGAAAGACATGCATGTTTCTGTAAAGCCGTAGACGTGCACACACCAAACAAATGTATTACTTTTGATGTACCTGGAAACAACACATAACATAAGACAATGACATGACACCTGAGCATTTTGCATGAACCTATTAGTGCAAAATTCCAGGACCCTTATTTCTTAGCATTAATGTTTCAAATATTAAATTTTTTTTCCTTGAACAGTCAATTTGAATGGACCATGGACAGATGGGCCATGCACAATTAGAATATGTTATTTCGTTTTTTTCCTATACGAAACCATTGTGTAGCAATGGTCAAGGTTGACGCTAAAACACAACCAGCTGGATAATGGAATTTCCAAATTCCTTGACTGTAGAAACCATTGAGAGGGAAACTATTTAAAGATCCTCAAATGACAGGATGCCCAGAGTCAGGAAGTCTGACTGTACAGCACAGATTCCTTTTGCAAGAGGTGGGGTGTGTCATACCCTTTTTTACTAGACCAACACGTTTGTTTGTGTGCCAGTCTGGACAAATGTCACTCATATTTTTATTGTCATTTTCTCAAGATTGACAACAACGTGGGGGTTAGCAGTCACCATCCATATGTGGCTTAGACGTGTTAAATTGTGTGCATGTTACCTATTTTGACGTCCATATCATCATTGAGGAAGATGTTTCCCAGTTTCAGGTCTCTGTGGATGACTCTGTTCTTGTGCAGGTACTGGCATCCCTTGAGCAGCTGCATCATGTAGTATCGTGCCTCCGGCTCGGTCACGGCCTTACGGCGCTTGTGAAGCTCCAACAAGGACTGGAGTGAAACACAGAAAACTATTTTGTTAGTAGAGTTAATTTTAGCAATTGTCTGAACAACTGAGATGATACATTTTAACCACACCAGGTCTGTAACTGTGTCATTTCCTTGCTGGAAGTGGCAAAAAGGTCACTGTAATAATGATGCCACCTTGAATGAGGTATAAGTGGGGTCGTTTGTGTTAAAAAAAAAAAAACGAAACTGTATCAATCAATGGATTTAAAGTGCACTGAATTAACCAGAGCCAATATCCTGGACGCAACCAGGAAAACGTAAAAAAGGACATGGAAGAAAAAGCAAGACAATAGGAAACGTCGACCGAAACGAATGAGTGTTGCTTGTTGGTGCCTGAAAATATTTGAAAACGAATTTATGTGAAGATGCGACCGTGTTCAAATGTCCTAACGTGTAAGCCATTCACACTAGACTAACAGTCAATGGGTTAACGGAAGAGACAGTTGTATTGACCGTTGGGCCGCATCATTGTGCTCACGTTAGAAAAGAATACACTTTCCATGTTCACTCACCCTCCGTCTGCAGATTTCCAAGACAACAAAGACAAAGTCTTCGTCTTCGAAGAAACCATGGAACCCCACAATGTTCGGGTGGTTGAGACTCTTGTGAATGGCAATTTCTGAAGTCATCTTCTCCCTCTGGTGCTGCTTCAGGATCATGGATTTGGGCACGATTTTGCCAGCAAAAACTTGTTTCGTCTCCACATCTGTGATTTCGTAGCATTTCGCGAAACCTCCTTTTCCGAGGAATCTGCCCCTCGTGTATCTTCTCATAGTACGTGGATCGACAAGAATATCTGGGATTTCTTTGAGAGGTGCAGATTTCGGGTCGACATGTGCCAGCGGATTCGCCGGCTTCGGAATTGCTGCACTCATTTTAGTCTAAAGTGCTAGTCGGCGTCGATAAAAGAAAAGTTAGTAGTCGAAGTTTCGATTAGAAAAATAGTTGCTAAACCCAAACGATAGCGTCGTTAGATGCCCAACCCTACCTCGACTGACGTTAGCCCTGGAAGCTAACCTGCTCCTCTGCATAAACTTCTGAATTCAAATCAAAACTAACCACCTCCAGATGCGAACGGTATTCAAACCTCGGGTTGAATGATTAAAAATACAGACGTAGCGCATGCGATTCCGAAGATTAAAAAACTCTGAGGTGCAAATGAAATAATAATAGCAAGACTCGTCCCCCGCTGTAACGTTGCTGCGCTCTCCCTTTTGACAACAGTGTCTAGTAGAAGTTTAAAATGCTGCCTCGGTCGTTACGGCGCTCTCTGATTGGTCCGCTCGATTTGAATTCTAAGGGACCGTAGCAAAGCATCTTGGGAAGCTCGGCACAAAAAGGACCAATCCTTGACCGAGAATGTCGCATTCTGCGGTATGATTGGCTGAATATCCGTTGCTACCCTCCTATTACTTCCTAAAACACAGTACTGACGGTAAATGTAGTCGGAGAGGGATTTAATCAGACAAAATTGTATTTGAATATTGTAGGCTACTGAAATTCTGTATGTACTAATAAAGGAATTCATTCCAGTGGCCGTGAATGTGCTTAATTCACTAAGTAATAAAAAAGTATGGGTAATTTTTTCCACTGCTAAAAACGTTTATTGATTTTTCGTTTTGCACATTTGGGTAGGAGCTGATGTGTTATGTTTTCAGATGTCCTAAATGTTTTTAAATCTTGCTGCATACCAAATTTCCCTCATAGCACAAATGTGATTTGAATATGGGGCAACTGTATTTGTAAAATATTGGCATGTGATTTCTAGTTTCACATTTTGTATATATTATAGAATTATATAATATATACAATAATCTATCTACATATCTATCTATCTATATATATACTTCTTATTACAGAATTTGTGTCTTTTAAGAATGATTTTCAAGTCTGCCTCTGCATTATGGGTTGCACCTTAAACTAATATGAAAATAGAGTCAAAATAGTTATACTGAAATCTACCAAATAATTCTTCTCTGTGTTAAAGTCTTGGCTATCTTAAAAGGGAGTTTGTATAGAGCAAAATGTCTCTGTTTATATTTGTTCTCACATGTTCACTGGTTCACACATGCACACACACCACAGCCTCTGCAATGTTTTGTGTAAATCAACACAGTGTGGCCACACACACGCACGCATGCACACACAGACACACACGCACACACTCTTTCCCTCTAACCCCAAGAGTCTGAAGAAAGGCTGCAGCGCTGGTCTGAACTAGCATGCAGGGTGGAAAAGCCTCTGAAACAGCATTTAGACCATGGGACACTAAAGATACCCATTCAGACCCAGGATAATCATCTTCATCATCATCATCATGGGCGGGGGTGGGGTGAGTATCAGTGGTTAGGATGTCATTGTCACCTCGCAGCAAGAAGGTCCTTGGTTCGCTTCCCAGTCCTGGCCCTTGTGCAGTTTGCTTGTTCTCCCCATGTTAGTGCGTGTTTCCTCCCACATTCCAAAGACATGCAAGTCAGGTGGCTTGGAGACTCTAAGTTGCCCATAGGGTTGAGTGTGAGTGTGACTGTCAGTCTATCTGTCCCTGCCTACTGCCCAATGTATGCTGGGATTAGCTTCAGGCCCCTGTGACCCTGAATAGGAATAAGTAGATAAGACAATGAATGAATGAATGAATGAGTGAATGTGTTGAATCCTATCAAAATGTTGCGTTGAAATTAAAGGTGCTATGTGCTGCTCTCATTTTAACATCAATAAATCATCACCACATTAATTTTGAGACATTTTTACTGTAAACAAACAAGACCATGATGATTCAAAAACAAAACAACACAAGGACAGAGGACGGATAAGTTTACTTGCCAACTGAGGATATGTCAGATGAAAACTTTGCTGACAACAAAGAATGGGAATCCCCAAGATTCACGACTCATGACATCCAAACAGCACTACAGTCAACATTACTGAGCTGCTCAATCACCTGGGAGAACAAACACCTTTGTGTCTCAATTGATTGTGCAACACCAAGCACACAACCCATCTCGAACTGTAACTGTGCGTTCAGACTGCAACAAACACAATCAACAAGTCAACAAAAGTCCATTAATTTCCTATAGAGCTGAGCGACCGGGGACACTCATCCAATGTGTTGGACGGTCAACAAGCTTGTTGGCTGAGAAATCAGCCAATTCGATTTGCATGCTTCCTCATTTCCCAACTGATGTGATTTCATTCTATGAGTTGTTCTGCCTGGCAAGTGCAAAATGGGTGAGAAGTTGATTCAAGCTATAACTTTTATTTGAAAGACTGCAGCAATTACAGTAAAATCTCAAAAATTATGGTAGACTTGAAAGTCATTTTATTGAGTTTTTTTGTTCTGTTTGTTTTTGATTAATGCTACACAATTAGCGCTCGCCAGCTAGGTATGTTAACTTGTTAAAATGACATAACATTTGTGCTGAGGCAATGGCAGAGCAGCAAAAATACATGATTTTCCTGTTCAAAACGTGTAGCTGCACAAGACCACTACATAGATGCAATCAAAGCCTCTTGCACCGCCCACATTCGGTCAGAGTAGAGCGACTCATCAACCAAGTTGCTCACAGTTTGAACGTCCTGCAAAGACCCGTCTCTGTGTTCACATTCTTATTCTCTCGAAGGGAAAAACATTCTCCACGACGGCACGTGTATTGACTGGGCATTGTTGGATTTGATAATCACCTATTGTGTGCAATAGGTGATTTGCTCAGATGTCAAAGGAAATCTGCTGGATTGCATTACAGCACAAAACAAGACAGCCTTTGTTCCTAGAGCACAGACAGAGCTAAAGCTTTCAGAGTTTCTGGCAGAGAGAGGAACAGGTGAAAGGTGTTGGAAAAATCACACGTGTCTATCCTGATAGAGAAAACATATACAGGCAAAGCGACACCAGGGAGGGTGAGGGGGGACAAACGCTAATTGCAATAGGATTTATGGGAAATGTGGTCTGGATTTTG
The DNA here is from genome assembly GCF_046629955.1 of Centroberyx affinis. NCBI lineage: Eukaryota > Metazoa > Chordata > Actinopteri > Beryciformes > Berycidae > Centroberyx > Centroberyx affinis. The sequence goes on along the minus strand of NW_027278802.1, from coordinate 239,496 downwards.
AGAAACACTAATACTGACAACACCACTGGAGTGAGATAGAGGCTACCAATCGTCTCCGCCATGGTCTCATTGTTTATAGCAATTATACCAAGGTATCACAATAAATTTTTTGATATAGTGATGTTTGAAAATGTACACGTAGCACTCTTAATTCAGGGTAAGGGCTTCCCATAGACAACCGGTGTAATATTGATAAATTATACAATCATAAGGCAATCAAACAACAATCAAACAAAACACTGACGGCTTATATCGAGTTTTTTAAATAAAAGGACAAATCAAAATGTCTGTCTACCACTATTGTTTACATCTTCCTCAGCACAGATTTCAATGGCCTCATCTTTGTTTGTCTTGTTTTTTGTTTTCCTCTTTTACTCAATGTATGGTCACAAAAACCTGAGACCTCCTCTCTCTTTCATGCTAATGTGTTCGTGCCCATTTGAGTGTCATGTCTGTTTTCAGTAGCAGATTAATATTAGGGCAGACAGCGGAATATGGGGATAAGTGGAGGAAGATAAGAGGAGAACAAGAGGATGAGGAGTGGACAGATGAATGACAACAGCATGAAAAGCGTGGGTTTGTTTATCCTCTTTGTTCCACTTGACATTGTGTGTGTGTGCGTGTGTGTCTGTATAGGTGTGTGTGTGTGTGTGTGTCTGTATGTGTGTGTGTGTGTGTGTGTGTGTGTGTGTGTGTGTGTGTGTGTGTGTGTGTGTCAACATCCAAAACAGCAGGAAGCGGTTTTACAGTGAGAGAGGACATGCGCTATTATTATCATGTAATGACTGATCTAAATATCCCTATCAATTGAGGCTCACAATGTAGGCTGTGACATCATCATTACACCTTTAGAATGACTGAGGTTGTATGTGGATTCATTGATTGACCAAGTGATGAATGGGTGCATGGAAACGGGAGTAGCCTGCTAATATTTTGTGTCTGTTTTTGGGGACCAGGGCAGCGATAGTGAGGGGAAAGGAGAAATACTTTTGAGCATTTGCCCTTCTACATCTCTAACACTTTTGTTTCCCCAATCAAGATGTTTATAATTGACCATTCAGTGTCTCCTAGTAGGAGTGGGGGCGTTGGTGGGGTTCATCCAGTTGCATAGAGTAGCCTAGTTCAGAGTGGGAATGAGGAGGTTTGATTAATAACGATTTTTTTTAGTTTATAACTGACTGTTTTCCTCAGATGGTGGGGATGAGGGGGGAGGGATGGGGGCATGCAGTTCATACTGGCATAGTTCAGGGTGGACAGTTTTTTCCTGTTTATATTGCTATGGTTGTTTAGCCTACTTCTTTATCATTTATTGGTCATTGTGAAACCGTGAGTCTAATGCTTTAAGAGCTCAACAATATGGCAATGATTACACACTAAAAATAAGAATTTAGGGGATAAGCTATACAGATAAAATAGTAGCATCTCTGCACACCCCTGTAGTTGGTAAATGTACAAATTATTACTGTAATATATTTATGAAACAGCAGACAATAATCATCATAAAATAGATTTTATTTACAGAACCAGCATATAAACAAATCTATAAATGTGTATAAACGCTGGAATCCTTCGCTGCTTAAAAACTAAATCTGTCAGTCATATTTGCGTTATCCCATATGGGCCCCATTAAGCTATAGGCTATGGCTGTCATTACTGTTGATACTCTTCCAAACAGTTCAGTTTGGAGCTCATGTACCAGGTGAAAGCTCATAGGATACTGGAGGATACTGACTAGCACTCTTTCCTCCCTCTGTCCCTCCCTCTATCTTTGGACAAAATAGGTTTTGCGATGAGCAGCTACACCTGAATTTGACGCGCAGACCAGCTGCCCATATTCGTTGTACAGGTGTTCGTTATAAAGTTTCTATGACAGGATGCAGCTGTTGTTCTTCTTCAGTGGTGGTCTTCTCTTTCCCGTCTGTCTGGGCACTGTGTCTCTGCGCCTCCCCATCGCGGGGCTCAGCCGATGCGGCAAGTTGACCTGCTGCAGGAGCGCGCGGAACACTCCGACCGTGTTGCCCCCGGTGCGCGCGGACGCTTCCACGAAGTTCGCGTCCCATTCCCCCTCCACTGTGCCCATGACATCGGCCGCCAGCAGCACGCGGCCTTCTGTCTCAGTCAAATCTGCCTTGTTGCCAACCACGGTGATGGGCGCGCTCTTGCCGCCCCTCAGCTCCAGAATCTCCTCCCGCAGTCGCCGCACCTCTTCCAGTGACCCCGGGTCGTCCACCGCGTACACGAGCGCGAATGCGTCGCTGTGTCGGATGCAGAGCTCCCGCATGGCCGGGAAGGAGTAACTGCCGCTCGTGTCCAAGATCTCGAGGCGCACCTTCCCGGCGGCGCCGGCGGTGTCGTACTCCAGCGCATGAAGCTCCTCCACCGTGCGCGTGTACTTCTGCTCGAAGCGGTCGTGCAGGAAACGGCGGATGAGCGCGCTCTTCCCGACCCCCGCTGCCCCGAGGAACACCAGCCGGACCGTGCGGCTTGGGCGCACCGACAGAGACATGGCCGGAGGTGGAAACAGGCAGGTTATCTGTGTAGTAGCGTACGGCCGTTTACCTCAGTGGCGCTTTGCTGCTCGGTCAGAACCGGGCCCTCCGGTGCAGCAGGTGGGTCTGGTTCCCTGTGTTAGGGGTAAGTTTATTTATAGGCTGGTTAGCTCTGCTCTCCACCAATAACAGAGAAGCATATCTCTCTCTCTCTCTCTCTCTCTCTCTCTCTCTCTCTCTCTCTCTCTCTCTCTCTCTCTCTCTCAGGTCTTGCAAGGATAAAAGTAGGCTAAACATTCAAATATGTTGAATAAGACAAACTGAGATTTTGGTTCAAGGACATCTGGCAGCATCTGGCAGTTTGTGTCTTTCATGTATTCAACAATCACATCAACACACACACACACACACACACACACACACACACACACACACACACACACACACACACACACACAAACACGTGAATTTGTATTTACAGCAGGTATGAGTCATGGAACTCTAACCATAACAACCCATCAGACTCTCTCTCTCTGTGTCTCTCTCTCTCTCTCTCTGTCTCTCTCTCTCTCTCAGAGGTCTCGTGAGTTCATGAAGAGTCAACCTGAACTTAAAGCCTCACAAACCGTTGTTATCGATACAAAATAACCCACACAAAATATAAGTATCAGGTTCCACATCATGTTGTTTGTAAATAATTTTTAGCTCCAGGCTTTCAAAATAAAACATGAGAAAGATATAATTGCAGCTACATTGGGCATCAAATATTGGTGGCAGATTTTTTATATAAGCACTCAGATGGAAGTATGCATGCTAAAAAAAAAATCAGTGCTCTAAAGACAAATTAGATCTGATGCCTATTTAAGAGTGAAGCATATTTTCACTAATACAAACACTTTTCATTATATAATCGTCAAATGATTAGTGACCTTAGCATTAACCATTTTCAGCCACTGTGAGCTGGTTTGGTGTTGGCAGCCATCATCATGTGTCACCAGTCAGATCTCTTGGTTTCAAGTGATATACTATTAATAAAATGCCATAGGCTACATGATGTCCTTAAAGCAAAATACCAGTGTTTTTCACTTTTCAGCTCATTTCCCTTATTGCTCTTGTATTTACATTACCCATGGTCCATTTCCCTTCGCATGGCTTTGTTGTGTTCATAAGAACCAGCCTGAAGTCTTTAGCAATCATAAAGAGATGGCCATAGACACACACACGCACGCACACACACACACACACACACACACACAAAACCAAGATACAGACACGTGCATTCATATTTACACCATGTATGAGTCATGGAACGTTTCATGATGGTCTTCCAACGAAGATCAGCCATGCAATAAACACACGCCCGCCCATCCCCACACACACACGTACACACACGTACACACATGTACACACAGGACTATACACACTACAGCCCCTGGTTTGTAAATTGGTCTTCCTGTTTTAAAAAAATTGACAAATTGAATATAATGTAGTTTGGATTTTGGTCTTTTGTTCATGTTTTAGTGGCCAGGCTGAGTTCTTGAGAAGCAGTTACTGTAGGGGTGTGACAAAGTGGACAGACTGATTAATAACACAACAGATTGATAACACAGTTGGTTATCAAGAATGTGAGTAGGAAGTACCTATTTACATAAGACAATTTTACAGACATTGAAAACGGGGTCTTAGAAACTCTACTAATATGTTTCTTACTGTAATTCTTTTTATCTCTGGAAACGTTTCATTACTCGTACATGATACTGAACTCTCTCTCTCTCGCTCTCTATCTCACTCACTATCTCTCTCTCTCTCTCTCTCTCACTGACTCACACTGTCTGACTGACTGGTTATCACTGGGCAAATATATATAGTGATAATGTGTCAGTGTGTGTGCATGTGTGTGTATGAAGTGTGAGCATGCATGCGTCTATGCGTGTGTGTGTGTGTGCAGGACTAATAGTTTTGCATGTGTTTGGTTAGTGTTAATTTGTTTGCTCTTTGTCTTATCTTTACCCTTGAAGAAGGTCAATACTTCCTGTTTAATAAATGGGAACAAAGAAGACAAGAACAATTGAAAGAACAAGAACAAGCTAACCTACCAAAAAAAGAACTAACCTGAGCCTCTTGTAGTTCTTTCATTGGATGGCATTGTCAGACATCCTTAATGTACTGTACACCTTTTCTCTGTTTCTGCTATTTGTCTCTGGCATTTTTAAGTACATTACGGTAAAATTTGTAGCAGTGCATTTTTACAAAGTCACCAGTTGTCATACGTGTGTTCCTCTGTAAGTGACTTCTTAACAATATTGTCAGGAATGATAATAAACATGGTAATAAACTATTAAATGTGGATATTGAACTTTGTTAAATCATATGTGTGGTTTCTCCACTAGATGGCAGCAGCAGATCCATTTAGACTACACCAATTAGTAATGGGGTTAAGATAGTTCATTTTTGTTCAGTAGTTCAAAATAGACAGTGACATTGATCCCACATAAGGAAATTCCATATAATGCAATTCACCCCACAAAAGACAATTCTCTAACCCACAATAAACAAAGAAACTAACCAACCAATCAACAAACTAACAAACTACCTAACTCATATCCTACATAGCATCATACTGTATATGTCTATGTTTCTGTCTTGAATTTCTCCAAGGTCAAAACTGATACAGAAGCTTTTTTGCTTTTCTCTATTTTTATTTTATATTTTGCTTTGCACCTCCCCACCTCATTTTATTTAGTGCCGAAACCAATGGACAGATTACAAAACCCCACCCACTTCTACATCCCCCTACCCCTCTCTCTCTGTCTCTCTCTCTCTCCCTCTTTCCACCTCCTTTCTCACTCTCTATCTCTATCTTTCTTTCTGGTCCAACACTGTCAGTGTCATCAAGTTCATTGACACAGGACTCTCGTCTCTCTCATGCACACAGACCACAGAAGAAAAAAACAAAATCCAGCCCACTTTCTCAGGGTCAGTGACACAAAAAATATTTTGCTGCATATCTTCCCCATTCACTCTTCTCTTTTCTCTTTCCATCTCATTCCTTTCCTGCTCTTGCTCATGTCTATTCTCCTTCTTCGACTCCTTCTGCTTCTGGCAGACCCCGTCATCTGGAAAACATTTTTCACACACACAGACATTACTGGTTGTTGGTGTTGACTGTAAGTAAGTGGGAGCGTGTGTATGTGTGTGATCAGCATGATAAAAGCTACAGATCATTCAGGGACTATCACATGTCTGTCCTTATCTTGAGGCTTTGATTCACAAAGCTTTCTTTCAGTGACTTTATGTGAGCGCCAGGCTAAAGCCCTATCTTTAGTTATGCCATTATTTGATTAGAGTATTGCACGGTTTATTGAGTTTATTTTTTATGAGATTGGTCGACCACATTCCTTGCTTGCTTGTCCGTTAGGGTACGTTTCTGAAGATCGTCCTCCTCAAACCCCATCCCTGCCATTACCTGTTACCATGGCAACCTGCAGAGATCCTGCTGTGGAGAATGAATGATGACTGCTAGCCGGTTTCCAGTCTGTGTCTGTGTCAGAGCACACATGTACATTTTAGAAGGCATTACAATGACTGAGAGTATTTCTTTTTTTAAAACATAAAGAGGCTGAGATCTAAATCGCTGCTGTGGAAGGACAAAGATTTTCCAGAGAGGAGAAAGTAGAGTAGGTTAGCTTCCTCCACCCGCCCCTTCTATTCTCTTGTACACTTTTGGCTCACTGAAATCTCAAAGGCAAATGATGCAGCCGCTCTCTTCCTCTCCCACACACAATACTATTTGCAAAAATCTTGACAATGGATTTTCTCTGGAGCACAAGATGGGTGCCATGTACTACATGAGAACAATTCACAGTGTCAAATAGTGGCAAGTCACTGAAGCGGCATTCAAATAGTCTTTTCTGGCACTCAGTGTATTGTCCGATGTGGCAGACCCCACCCATTGGGTACTCAGATTAAATCAAATGGCAGTAATTATTTGCAAAATCAGTTGCTTACTTTTGCTATTATCTTCAACTGCTTGCATCAGCACAATCGGAAGAGTTAGCAAGGTGATGTCAAGGTGGCAGAAAGATTTGTGGCATTCAAACAAACTAGGCAGCCTGATTATACATTCTGCACAGTTCAGGCGCTGCTCCCTGGGCTGTAATAGGAGAAATGACAAAGGCAAAGGTTCGCTGTCAAGAGAGAAAAGTTTATTGAAATTTTTACTCAGTTCAGCTAAAATGGAGGAATATGAAGAAAAGACAGAAATGTTCTATGCAAGGCACAGCCACAATGACAGCCAGTGAGATCGCCCCATCATTGTGTTCACAGGCCGACAGTAGCACCCGATCTAAGGCAGGCAGTTCATCACTACAGGTGTGTGCTTTTCATCGTCATTCAGTTGGGCACTACATCACTGTGCAGAATTTGGGTCACTTTCTGTACACACTGATTAGGAGTTTGTGTATCTATGAGTGCATGTTTACGTGTTTGTGTGTGAGCGTTTGCGTGCGTGTATGTGTGTGTGTGCATGTGTACAAACAGGTTCAGAGGCTCTACCCACCGCCTCCCTTCCTTTCCTTACTTCCTTTTTAACAGAATCGGTGACCGGTCTTAACTCAGTATGCTCCGTCAGTCTAATGGGTGAATTTCAAGGCTGTTCTCACTTGCCCTCTCCCTTCATTCCTTTCCTCCTAAAATACAACGGAAAAGATTAGACTCATCTGAGGAACCAGAGAGCGTCGAGCGGAGAGGGCATGTGTCTGAGGAAAAAGTTTTAAAACAGAACCCATTCGGTCTGTCTGCACTTGTCAGACTGAGGAAGCGACTGTGGGCGGCAGAGTGCAGACAGACAACATGTCGGGATTGTCTGTCTGCAAGCCCCATCCCATTTCATTTCAAGAGCCTCGGCACAATTTTGCACTTTAAGTTTCCATGGTAACTATGTTTGTGAAGCGGTCAGCGACAAAGAAAGCATTATTTACAGCACAAACATGTAAATCAGTAAGATCCCTTTATCTGTTGTGTTTTATGACTTAGTCTGAGAGAGAGAGCGAGCAGGAGATGAAAGCAGCATTATAGAACCAGCAGAGTAATATTGGAGTAGTTCCATTCACACCACATTTAACAGGAGAAGCTTAGATACTGTAAGTTGTGAGTAATAGAATTCGACATTTACACCAGTAGTTACCATAGATAGGCACAACTCATGCGGACTCGACCCAGTAATATCCCCAAAATTTATCAGGCACAACTTGTGTCAATTGGACTAGAAGTAAAAAAAAAGATAGTGTAACCAGATTATTACTAGAATTCCTCCATCAGCAAGTCATTGTAAATCCAAATCTCCAGTCTAAAGCCCGGTAGGAGGAGATGCCAACTCAAGAAAAAGAATTTCCACCCAGAGAGCTTTGGTGCCATGATTTCCAGTTTAGCAGCTCCAATTTCCACCTTACACAAAAGCATACCCACACATCCACCCAAACACAAGTACACACATACACACATACACACACAATGCAAAAACAAACAGCGACCTATCTACCAATAGCATTGAGTTACATCGTGGTGAAGTCCGACTGTGCTTTCTCAGTATTCCCAGAGGGTGGCGCTGTCCAGGGAGTCGGCGGTGGCCTTCAAACCCCCGGCATGGTCTCCTTTAAGGTACTTCCCCCCCAGGGCGCGGATCGCCATCTTGTTGAGGTCGCAGAACTCGAACAGGAACTGGACAGGTGTGGTGCTGCTGCACACCACTGCCGTGTCCTCTCCGACACACCAGTACTTCCCCTGGGAGTCTGGACAAACAACACACACCTGATGAAGGCTGGCTTACACACAGCACATGTAGGGCTGGACCATATGGTTGAAATAACTTATTTTGTATCTATTTTTTTCAATATCAACATACAATATATCACAAAATAGCTCACGTGTGCAAAGATACATGTCAAATAATCAAATTGATGTTCATTGCATTGAACTGCATGGTAATGTTAAGTGTGATGTCAAACAGACCTCTGAAATTTAACTTAAAATGTTTCATACTTCATTTTGTCTCCTGTTTTTGTCATTTTGAGTGTTTAAATACAATTTGCTTGTGATCATTAATTTAGAGAACAGAACTGTGTATCACAATATCATCAAATCATCACAATATGATTCCACTGAAAGACGATAAATGATAATATTGAATTATTGCCCAGCCCTAAGCACATGTGTTGGTTAAAATGATAAAAGAGATGATTTACAGTAGGTTGATCCACATAGCCTTGTTATTCCTCCCATGAGACCTATTAGATATTGACTTTCTCTAAAGCACAGCAGAGCTGAACAGGACTGCGGTGAGCAGCACCAATTTAAAGTCACTGCTGTCTCTCTCTCTCTCTCTCTCTCTCTCCGCCTCTCTCTCTCTCTCTCTCTCTCTCTTTCATCTGTACACAAAAACGCTGCCCACCTTTGAGGCAGTAAGCGCCATTGTGGAACTCGAGCTGGAAAACATCATAGGAGGCTCGGTTGGAGTCCAGCGTTGCCAATCCGGCCTTACGGCAGCCAATGAAACCGTGTTCCCCACGAAGGACAATGATTGGACGGTTGATCAGCTTCATCAGGAACTGCTCCGCCTCCCCTACAGAGAACAACTGGTTAGGGTCGGGGCAGAAAGCTCTGATATCGCTTGGTGTTCATCAGTGTGGTCAGTTTAGAGAAGAGGAAGGGAAACATGACTGACCAGCACTCTCCACAGTGGCAGCCAGCTGTCCGTTCTTCTTGGCAGTCACATACTTGCCGTTCGCTGCACGCACACACACACGCCCGTCACGCCACTCCAGTTCGAAGTAACTGTTGGCAGACCTGTGACACGCACATTGGCAAACACAATGAGCAGATTGTGAGGCATGACTATGTGGAAGCTAGTGTGTGATAGATAGCTGACATGATGCAGCATATGTGTGTGTGTGTGTGTGTGTGTGGTTACTTGGTGGAGGCAGTGCACTGCAGTCCTCCAGACGGTGTAAGGGTCCAGTATTTTCCAGCGGCGGTTCGGAAGGCACACTTCCTGTCCTCGCGGCTCATCTCTAACTGGAAGACTTCCTGGTCCCCCTCCTCGTCCTGATTGGCTGACAAGTCTATGCCTAGAAAAGTGGGGCAGTCAAATCACAAGAGTCTCATCTCAGTTGGCGTTGGCCTCCAGAGACTGTCCTCCTTGTCCTGAAACTCTCCTCTGACCCACAAACTACCCCAGATACAATCTTAAAGGGATAGGACGCCCTGAAATCACTTTTTTCAGCTGTTCAGCAATGTTCATGGCAATATTATAATGAAACACATACATCCTTAACATTGCATTGCATAATATTTGTTTCCTGGATTTTGTGTGACAATCACAGCTTTGTATCGCCAACTAGCGGCTGAAATGACTTTGATGACGAATGAATGATGATGTTTTGATGATGCGGACATTTTGAAACATCATACATGTTACCGCCCCCTCTCTTTTTCCTTCAAGAAGCCCATGTGTGTGTCCCTCCCCCCTCGCCCCACTGCTGTTTAATTTGAGTGTAATTTACTTTTTGGCGTCCCCACTTTCCCTCAACCGTCTGCTTCTACTTCAGTTAGAGGGAGAGACTTCCTACATTTCCCAGAATGCCTGACAACCCCCAGAGAATGTGCATGAACTAGCTGAATGGAGAGTGGTTGGGCGGAGAGTGGAGAGATTACATAGTGATAGTGATAACACAACAATAGCATAGTAACAGCAAGAAAGCAAGTTTTTCCAGTCGGGAAAAAGTGAGAGTCACGGCCGTTACTCAAAACGCAACATGCCTTGTGGCTGCAATGCATTATGGTCAATTAAGAAATTGGTACCTCTCCCTCTTCTACGATGGATTTCTCCCTGTATGATGAAAGTCGGTGGGTCTAGGTCTAGCACTTTGCTCTTTGATTTTGAGGGACTGAAACCAAAACTTGATGTTTATTGTTGAGACTTCTGAGTCTTCAGATGAGTTAACATGAAAGAATAATAAATTAGACACTGGCTCCTTGCCCTCTACCTGCATTACAGTATCAATATTGCCATTATGGCCATAACTTCACTGAAAAAACATTGTAGTCACATGTCGAGGGTGGGTGATGAAACACTATGACCCTACAGACCTCAGGCAAACAAAGAGTTTCTCCCATCCTCCACAATTCATCTCTCCTGGAATGCTCTCTCTCTCTCTCTCTCTCTCTCTCTCTCTCTCTCTCTCTCTCTCTCTCTCTCTCTCTCTCTCTCTCTCTCTCTCTCTCTCTCTCTCTCTCTCGCTCTCTCTCTATCTCTCTCTATCTCTCCCCACACACTCTTTATACACGGATTAATGCATATCGACTGCATGGCTACTGTTAATGTTCACTCACACATGCATGCAAGCACAGAGTCACAGTGAGACTGAGTGGCGACAAAGAGGTTACATAGGCGATGGCATACAAGCCACACTTCCTCCATCAGGAAGGGGAGGACCGTCTCACTCACACCTCCCTCTTCATCTTTTCTCTGCCTCTCCCTCTTCCATTTTATCTCTTTTGTCCTCTTCATACAATTCCGTCCTCCTCCTCCCCCTCTCTACTCTAGATCAGTGAGATGACTAACGGTGAATAATTGTAGACTGAAGCTGACCCCCCTCCCCTCTTTAAGCCAACCACAAAACATGGATAGTGTTACTGCAGAAAAATGTTAAGCTAGACAGAGAGGGGCTGAAGGAGGGAGGGAGGGAGAGAGAGAGAGAGACAGAGAGAAAGACAGAGAGAGAGAGAGAGGGAGCATGATAATGAAAAACACATGGTGCAGGGAGGAAAATGAGAAGCAAGGGGAGGCTCTAATCTGCTGACACACACACACACACACACACACACACACACACACACACACCCCAAACTCATGCAACAGCTGTCTGAGTGTAAGCCCAATTATGCAGTGACTTCATCGGTATGGTGAAATGTTCCTTCAGCCAGAAATGTGATTTTCCTGTTTTTTTTTTTTTGTCTGGCACTGTCCAGCTCGGTTGCCCCCCTCCCCCCCTCCCTCCTCCCCGGACCTCACCTTGCCTCGTGGAGACGTTCCTCTCGTTGCCTGCAGTCAGCACGACCTGCGCGTGGCTGCGCTCCAGCCCAAACAGTTCATCCTTGCCAGCGCGGGTGCTCTTCCCAGACTTCATCGTGCCGGTGGGACCCACGGGCGCAAGATACCGCCCGTTGCAGTCACGGAAAGCCACTTTTCCGGAGCGGAACTCCAGCATGTAGCCGGTGTCTTTGTCCGTTTTATTGGACAGACTGCCGTCGTTCCGAAGGAAGCGGTTGTCAGAGGTCTCAAGGTGGTAGCGCTGGTCCCGGTAGACCAGTGTAACGAACGAGTCGACCCCCCAGGGGACATCCCGGTCTATGGACACCTCCTGCCGCTCCCCGTGCGCGCTCAGGTGGGCGAAGCGTTTGCGCGCAAAACTGTAGAGATTGACCTGCGGATGCACGGCCAGGTGCACGCTCCATTTCTCCGCCGGCGAGGCTGTCTGCGCAAAGCAAGTGATCCGGTCCTCGCTGCCGCCGAGGTACCGGCCGTGCGGCTCGGACTGCAGCGACCACCGCCCGTCCTCGTGCGCTGTGATGACGAAGCGACAGTCCCGGCCGCGCGTCTCGCTCTCCGCGGTAACGTTCCCGTCTTTGTCCGTGGCTAGGTAGCGGCCCAGGTGGGAGACGAGGAACACGGCGCTGCCGTCCTCCCCGGTTTGCTCCAGGGTCCAGGTCTGCTTCTTCTTCAGGCTGCTGGCCGAGGCGTTGATCTTAAAACCGAAAGTCTCCGCCGTCAGATACTTCCCTCCGCTGTTGATGAGACCCAGCGGGATCTGCAGCAGATCACCGGGCCCGTCGGCGCCGCTAGCGGACATGTTTGCGGTGTGAAAAGAGATGCTGAGAGACAGACAGACGGACAGAGGGACTGAGAGACTGTGAGAGAATGTGTGTGTGTGTGTGAGAGAGAGAGAGAGAGAGAGAGAGAGAGAGAATCAGAGCGAGAGAGGGAGAATGTGTGTGTGTGTGTGTGTGTGTGGCAGAGAGAGAAGAGAAGAGAAGGGGTGTGTGTGTGTGTGTGTGTGTGTGTGAGAGAGAGAGAGAAAGAGAGAGGGAGAGAGAGAGAGAGAGAGGGAGAGAGCTGCTGTGGTCTGACTGTCCCTGACTGCAAATCCAGACCGCCTCGCTGGAGCTGCAGTTGTACTTGGAGTTTTATAACGGGAGCACACGCCCCAGATTTAGGCAGAAGAGAAGAGAGAACACTGCAATTTTGTCAAATCACCCCATCCCACTGCCCCACTCATTACCTCCACAAACACACACACACACACACCTGCATGCAAATGAGCCACCACTCGCCAATCCACTAAAGGCAACAGATTATTATCACTAATCTATATTATCTAATCTCATTTACATTCATATTTCTCTCCCTCTCTCTCTTTCTCTCCACCCACTGTTGGTCTCTTGCTCTGTCTCTCTCCCTCTAATTGGGTTTTGCTCACCCTCAATTCCACATGGTTAGAGCCATTCACCAACTGACAGACCAGTGTTTGTCTCCAGGGATGTGTGTGTGTGTGTGTGTGTGTGTGTGTGTGTATGTGTGTGTGTGTGTGTTTTGGGGGTGGGGGGCTAAAGAGAAAATTGAGAAAAAGTTAATCAGACAGGAGACCAATGGGGAGCTATGAAGAGGCACATGACAGCATGACTCAGGGAAGGTGTTGTTATGGGAACATGTTCCTCTATTGATCAATCTATCTATCAATCGATCGATTGATCTATCTATCTATCTATCTATCTATCTATCTATCTATCTATCTATCTATCTATCTATCTATCTATCCATCTATCTATCTATCTAGTTTAAAAATTAGGTCAGTTCAATTCAAATTTGGAAATTTGGCTCAGTAGGGCCTCTTTCTCTCTCTTTCTCTCTTTCGCTCTCTCTCGCTTTCTCTCTCTCTCGCTCTCTCTCTCTCTCTCACTGTCTCTCCCCTGGCGACACCTTGTCATGGTAACGTATGTGTGCTGTAGGGTGAGAGGTCATGTCTGTTAAAACGTTCTCTCTCCCTCACAGACCCCCCCCCCAAAAAAACCACCACCACACTCTTATGGTTATTATAGAATGCGTGGTGTTATATAGAAACACACTAACCAGACGACCAGATAGCATTTAGCGTGCAGCACTGAAAATGTATCTGAGCTGAAGTACTGAAGTAGGTCTGCCCGCTCAGCAAGCTAAAAGCTGAACTGTGCTGGGGAGGAAAATGTTGAGTGGAATTATCTGGGCCAGTGCAGGTAAAGAAACATGTTGTGTGGGCGTTTCAGAATCCAAATAGAAATCAGATGTCCAAAACAAAAAAATAAAAGTGTGGATTTGTATTGTCAGGTTCAGTTGTTTCCTGACTTTATTCCCTTCCTTGTGATTCCACCCATTTCCAGCCCCTGATCAGCCCATCCTGCCTCTTCCGTCCTTGTCCCCCTGGGCTCTGCCGTGACTCTCAGCACATCCACCTTTATTTATACTGGGGAGTGTGTCAAGAGTGTGTGTGCTTACCTTTTCCTCACACCTACCATAAGCAGGGTAATAAAAAGCCCCACTAGAAACCAGTTCCCCCAGCTAAGCCTTTGAGCCATTTTGTTTGCCTGAATCTGATTATGTTATGGCACTGTGTATTAAAATATCACACCACAGAGCCAGCAGGCTGTTCTGTCCAAAGTGCTGAGTAAAGAATAAGGGCTGCCATAGTGTAGCATCAGCAAGCTTAACATTTTGGTACACAATGTTGTCAAACATTTGTTTTCCAGTGGTGGAAAATCTACAGCAAATGTGGGAAAACTGGAAAATTCACCAGAAGTTTACAGCAAAGCTTATTTGCATAGATTTGCATGTAAAATTTGTTACTGCAAAGCCATGGCCCTTTAAGTAACAGTAACAGTAACTGTTTAGTTGATCGAATGGTAGCACATGGCTTGCTGAGTTGATAATCACATCTTTAAAGGCTACGAATACACTGATAGAAATGTGAAGCTATTTGTAGATATTTATATTTGTGTCTGCGGATCAGCTCATGGGCCAAATATGAGAGGTTGGAGAAGAACAGAATTAACAGCTCTGTGATCCAAAACATTTTGTACATGGTGCTGCTGAAGGGAGAGGATAGGTGGTGCTGGTGATGGGGGATGAAGAGGGCATGAGAAGTACAAAAGTGCTGTAAAAGTTTATTGTTTCTCTTCATTTTTTTTATTGTACTGTATGTTTGTCAATCGTACATTCACAAATCCATTTGAGAAATAACAACAGTGACTGTGGAAATGACAAATAACAATGAATAACTTCATATAACTATATAATTTTATAATGACTGTTTTTCAAATGCACACCAAAGTTCTATTCAGGTATTTTATTTCACCAGTTGACAATACTGGTAAGAAGGATCTATGCAACACAAAATAACTCCTTGTTGTGTGTTTTGGCTACTACTGTCTTATAACTCAAAATAATGTTATAACTGACTTTACATTGTACTACATCCACAGTTCAGACTGATCATGTGTGGCTCAGGGGAAGGAAGTGTCAGAGGCTGTGGTGGCGTCATCAGTGGGGCCAGTGGGGAGCCTGGGAGAGACGGGCTGCAGGCCGGGGGAGGAGGGGGGTCTGGGGAATTGTGGGACTTGGGGGCTGGGTCCGGGACTGGGAATGGGACTGGGAGTGGGGCTTGGGCTAGGCCTCTGTAAGGGGAGTCTGGTGGTGACAAGGGCTTGAAAACTGGGACTGGGACTTGGACCGGGGCTGTTAGAGGGGAGTCTGTGGGTGGAGAAGACCTGAGGACTGGGAATGGAACTGGAACTGGGACTGGGTATCTGTAAGGAGAGTCTGGAGGTGGACAGGACCTGAAGACTGGGACTGGGCCTTGGACTTGGGCTGGGGCTGGGAATGTGGCTGTTAGAGGGGAGTCTGGGGGTGGAGGGAGGAGAGAGAACACCGCCTGGCCCTGGGCTGCTGGGATGCTCTTGGAAACCGGCCAGAGCAGCACCCAACTCAGACCACATCGCCCCCATCTGGACATACACAGAACAACAGCAGTGTCAGATTGAAGCAATACAAGGTCCAGCGGTATGTATTCTAGGGTAGCTCATAGTATAATATGTATGTGTGTGTGTGTGTGTGTGTGTGTGTGTACCTCAGTGTGTCCCTGGGCCTGGGCCTGTATGAAGCAGGCCAATATCTGTGTTGTCAGAGGAAGCTGACTGAGGATCAGCTGAGTCTCCTGGTGGAGACACAACAGAGAGAAGTAGTTCCTCAGCTCCATGGTGACGATGGCATTCTCCTGCTACAGAGAGAGAGGGGGTAGTTAAATGCACAATCTTTCTCTCTCTCTCTCTTGCTCTCTCTCTCTCTCTCTCTCTCTTTCTGTGTGTGTCTACCTGTGTGAGGCGTGACTCTAGCTGCTGGGCACTGTGCTGCTCTTTGGCCGGTGTCTGTGTGGGTGCTGCAGTACTGCCCGCCTGCCGGCGGGTGGCGGCAGGTTTCTGCAGCAGGGCTTTCTGATGGTCCACCAACATGCTGCGCTCATGCCGATCACACAGCTCCTGTAGTTATAGTACACTTATATTGAGTGACATATTCAAACCCAAGGCAACATTGTTTTATGGCTGCACCATTACATCAAATGGAGTAAATCAATTTGTGCACCATTTTATGCACATGTCCCTGTAATTTTGTTTAACGTATTTGGTATCTTTGGAAACCTTATCTCACATGTGGGGCCTGCCGGTCCCACATGTGCTTCTACTGAGTAAATAAACAAAGCAAACTTCAACAGTCACTTGCCTGGTATGATACTTCCATCTTGCAAGGTCATTAAGTTCTCATGAACTCAAATGGCGTCACACAGCTAATCATTCACCCATATATGCCCAGAATACACACATGTTCGGTGCATTGCCTTGTTACCTTGTATGAGTGCAGTAGGTCCATAAATAAGTTCAGTTTCTCCAACACATCTTCTTCCTCTCTGCCCCCCTGCTCCTCAAAAACAGACACACACACACACACACACACACACACACACACACAGGGGACAGCTCATATTGCTGTCGTACAGTAGCATGGCAGGTTTGTATTCCAACAGACACTGTGGTGTTATCGTGCGTCTGTCACCTGCTGTGCTGCTCTGTTGGCCAGTGTCATGACGTCCTGGGACAGCCCTCTGAGACGCTGTCTCTGTGTCCTCCACCCGCCCCCGACACCCTCCACCTGCGGGACAGGAGACGGGTCACATCCCAGGACACTGGAAGGAGAAAAGACGTGAGACAGCCTGCTTTCTGTGTGTCACTCAGTCCATCGATCTGTCTCTGTCTCTGTTATCCATTCTCTTCTCATTCATCCACCCATCATTCCCTTCTCTCTCTTCATCCATCCATCCATCCATCCATCCATTCATCCATCCATCCATCCATCATTCCCTTCTCTCTCTTCATCCATCCATCCATCCATCCATCATTCCCTTCTCTCTCTTCATCCATCCATTGCTCCGCCCCTGCACCCCATCCTCCCTCCCTCTCTTGCTGAACACCTCAGTTCCTTGGAGAAGAGGACCAGATCAGCAGCGTTGTCATGAGATCTCTGATTCATTCTGTCCAGTCTGTCCCTCAGGCGCTGGAAACTGGACAGGATGTTTCCTGCTGATGCAATCATTGTTACTGTTTTGATGATGCAAGTGTGTGCCGCTCTGCTACTGTAGACTATATTGTAATCCTTATACCAATTGATCATGCATATTATCCACATAGACAGCACAACCAGATACAAACAATTGATCATTGACTATATAAACATGAAGCATGCATTTCTACATCAATCACAAACATTAACAACTACAAATTACTTTCGTAGCGCTACTGCAGCTGTTAAAAGCCCCTAGGCTTTTTAAGGCTTTAGGCCTTGAATTTTGCAATTTAGAAATCTGAATATTTTTTATAATAATTTTAAGTGAACAGAACTAAGTCAATTTATACAGTCGATTATGGTTAGAAGAACATGTTGTTGTTACCAATGAACTCCCGATTACTGGTGATCTGGATTTGAATGTCACTAGGTAAATATTCCTGAAAGAAGAAGAAGAATAGATTAATGAAAGACTAGCACTCATTGCTGTATAGGAACAACTACACATAAACAGGGCAGCATAAAATTCAGTATGTGTATACATATGCTGTATGTCTTAATTTGTTGTAGTTGTGGTATGTGTTGTTGAATAGGCATCAATCCAATTTTTTGTGAATCAACTTATTGGAAATTTCTCGTGGGACTACTCATCACAATTTTTAGTCTGTGTGTATCCAGAAAATTGAAGAAAGAAAATTGTGATAAAATTACTATGTAAATGACTGTGTTGACTATGTAAATGAAGCATGTAGAAGTGCTCTATCAGCAGGTCTTGTATTGCCATTACAGATCAGGCCTCCAATTAAAATGTAAGGTGATTATGCCAGAGACCTTGGCCTGGGCTGCAATCTGATTGGTCAGGAATTCATCTCCCCGCTTTTTAAACGACTCCCTCAGCTTCTGCTGCACATCCTGCAGAGAGAGGGGGCAGACAGTGTTTAGACAGAATAGATAAAAGGTAAATCTGGGTAACACTGGGTAACCCTTTATTCCATTAAACAGTGTATAAACCTATGGAGAAGTACTGTAAAAGATAAAGTAGGAGGCTACTTACAAAAGAGAGTTCAAGCACTCAAGACAAGTGTTATTGTGTGATGTACCAATGTTTCCCAATGTTATCTTTACTGGAATTGTCTTATGTTGTGGCCCATTGTGGCTCAACCCTAATATGAAAGGTTATAATGTTTGTGTTATTCTTGGCCTCAGCTGGAACTCTATGTTTTTTTTAAGTACTTCTTTTGGTACATAACATTTGTTCAATTTGTTCTCATATTGTGTTGCTGCATTCTTTCAAGTGCAGTACATTATGCACTGGGGGGTATTTACAGAGGGTATTTACCTATTATTGTGTGCTTACAATGCCTTTCCATTGGTTAATACACAGGTTAATACACTGGAATAAATTCATTGTAATCAAAATTGTTGCCAAGCTTGGATATTTGAGCGTCTCTAAACGGGGCGGTGGAAACACTGTGTATAGATAGATAACCAGACAAACCTCTGAACCGGCACAGAGGAAGATATCGACCATCTCGTCTTGTCCCAGGAAGGGGTGCTGTGTCACCAACGCTGTAAACCTCTCCAAGCTTCGCCTTCGACTCTCAATGAACTCTCTCTCTGACTGAGAGGTTAGCACTGGAACAGGGAGCACAGCAGACACACAGGGAGCCTGATAGTGAGATATTATACAGTGGCAAAACTACAGTTAATCTAGCTGTCTAGTTGTGACCGGTGTGTCTAGATGTGTGTGTGTGTGTGTGTGTGTATGAGGCTTGTGTTTGACTATAAATAACATCACAAGGGTCAAATCGGCCATAACTGTCACTTAATTTACTTAATCTACTCCTTTTCATATGTGTGTACAACATAGATGCTCTTTAAAAGCTTCTACACTACGAATTTTCTGATGCAAAATGAAAATTTTTATTTGATGTGAAGACCATCATTGAAATCTGATAATATTTATTATGGAATATACAAATAAATGCTTAGGTAAATAATGCCATGGAGCCGCAGTGTTCTTACCCCCCTTCAGCATCCTCTTGGGCGGCAGCTGTGGGACTGTCCTGTAGGAGAATCTCTGCAGCAGAAGCTCATGGAACACGTCAAAGTCACTGTAGCGTCTGTGAACCGGCAGCTTGAAACGCTGACACACACACACACACACACACACACACACACACACACACAGGCACACACACACACACACAAAAGATTAGTTGTGATAAGGTACTGTAAATGTCAATGAATCGTGTGTGTGTGTGTGTTATCTGACCTTAGTTGTGATCTGATATTGCACATGTTTGAGAAATGGCAGTCCTTTCTTCTCTGTCAGCAGCTCCACCTATTCAATTTTAGAGTCATTTAGAGTTTAAGAAATGGATTTCATTACAGCTGATAGCGTACATTATACTTTATACTAAGTTATTTTTTCTGTGTGATTGATCTGGTGTGGCAGTGTGTGTGTGTGTGTGTGACCTGTACAGAGTGTTTGTCCAAAAGAGGCTGCAGTGTCAGTGAATCCACCAGAGGTCTCCGCCCTGAAGCCCGCATCCTCACTGCTCACTGCTCTTCTGCAGCACACACACACGCGTGCACACACTCACACACACACATGCGCGCACACACTCACACACACACACACACACACACACACACAAGTAAGGACATTGAGAGAGAGAGAGAGGAGGGGAGAGGAAAGGAGAGGAGAGGAGCGGTCAGCTGTTAAGACAGAGAGGGAGAGATTGATTTGATGTTTTGGCTTATCACTTTGTACTTCAGGGTTAAAGATAAGATAAGCCTGCACTTTATGGATCCCCTGGGGGAAATTCAGGAAGTGCACGTAAATAAAGTACAGGCAATAAGCTGTAATATGATGAATATATTCATCCATATCAGAAAAACAATAAAACATTATACAGATTTTTGGTACATGGCGTCTCTATATGAGGGTGTCAAAGAATAAGACAGAAAAAACAGATACAGATTATATTAAGATTTTTGAAATGTCATGGAAATGTCTTGCAAATGCAAAGAGATAGTAATATTGTGTGGAAGAGCACCTGAGAGAAGGCATTAACTATCCAGTCATTACTGATATCAGTCTTCTTGAGGTGATGCTAAAATCACTTCTTTAATAAATTTAAAATCATTTGTTGGAATTTGCTTAGTCACCCAGAAATATGGAAACCATATCCAAAAATGGTCTTTAGTTTTGACTTTATGTTATATAATGTTTGCTCACACATACATTTTTGTTGGAAACTCTCTTTTTTGTTCAAAGTCTTATCTGTTGACAACATCCACAAACATGATGGGTTAAGTTTTATCCTAAAGACTGAGCCTTGTTGGAGTCTGACCCAGCAGAGCAGCCAGTGACACTCTGCCAGGAGAGGATTTACCTGGCCCAGGGTTAGGGTTAGGCTGTTTGGCAATCACACACACACACACACACTGCATTACAAGTTTAATGCATGCAGTATGTGTAATCAAAACTGTCAAGACCGTTAAACTTTGACGTGCGTTAAACATCTCGGCTGTGTGTCAGAGACGAGACACACAATAGATTTGTTTGCCCAGAACAAAAGTATTCTGCTCTGCCTGGCTGTGTGGCTCT
Source organism: Centroberyx affinis (assembly GCF_046629955.1). Taxonomy (NCBI): domain Eukaryota; kingdom Metazoa; phylum Chordata; class Actinopteri; order Beryciformes; family Berycidae; genus Centroberyx; species Centroberyx affinis. The sequence continues at coordinate 218,690 of NW_027278802.1, read as the reverse complement.
GAGAGTCGGACCACCTGTATAAACAGTGCAAATGAGAATATGATACAGTAACGAGAGGCCGCAGCAAGAGGTGCGCTCTCTGCACACTTTGCAGGGGAGAGGAGAGTCAGAGACATCAACAGTGTAATCAACAGGTCTAATTTCAGAAGAGATGCACACATACATGAGACAGCGAAAAGACAACACTGTTTCCCTCTGCTTTTCCTTCTATATCTGTAAACCTATTCTTCAATTCATCCACACATACAGCTGTACAGTCCTTACCTGTGCTGATGTTTCTTTAGCAGCATCTGTATCTGCCTGTCTGTCTATCTCTCTGTCTCTCTCTCTCTTTTTCATTCTCTCTCTCACTTACCAGTTGATGTCTTTTGGTTGTGTCTGCAGTGGTCATCTCTGTGTGTGTGTGTGTGTGTGTGTGTGTGTGTGTGTGTGTGTGTGTGTGTGTGTGTGTGTTGATCGCCAAACAGAACATCACCCGATTACAGTTGTTATGACTTCATGCAGCATACTTGCTACCTGGGGTATTACAGATTACATAACATCACTGTGTGTATGCATGCTGGATTGTGATTGTGTCTGTGTGTGTGTGTGTATGTGTGTGTGTGTGTGTGTGTGTGTGTGTGTGTGTGTGTGTGTGTGTGTGTGTGTGTGTGGTCGTGGGGGAGCTGCTCCTATGCCAGCAATGTAGGCCTATAGGTCACCAGATGTCAGCGTCCATGCAGTCATGACTTAACCTGAGTAATGAATCCATCAGCTTCAGTCAACCATCCCTTGATTTACTCGACTCAATCAGATTATCTTTATGTTTCTTAACTGTCGGGGAAGAGGAAGAGGGAGTGATAGGGGAAGAGACGGAAGAGGAATAATGCAGTGTGAAAATGGCAGATTGTAGGTGAAGAACAGGAATCGAGGAAGGATTTAATGAGACCAGGAAATTCAGAGATAAATAGAGGATAAGTAGGAGATTGTCTGAGGAAAAGAAAGTGAATCACAAATGAAATAACCTTACATTTCATTTGCCTCAGCCCTCACAGTAAATAAGAGGGGTAAGGGAGAAGAGAGGGAAACACAGAACACAGAACGAGAAGCAGAAGACTTCCACAGTGGCATTTTGACTGACAGGATGCTACTGACAGATTTGTTTGCATACCAAAGTCACATCAGTTTTACTGTTTTGATGATGTTTTATT
>NW_027278802.1:162500-212500 GCF_046629955.1 Centroberyx affinis | reverse complement strand
CAACATGATGAACAAAAAACAATCAGCCTTAAAGAGTCCTTGTACCTGTTTTCCTTGGCAGTGGGAGACTGAACTGCTGGCCAGAGAGTAGAAACTTAGTAAGAGAAGGACAATCAGAGATAATGGTTGACCTGGCGAAAAGACAAGGGTGCTGCAAATTTTTGTGATGAGTGTTAAAAATCCTCTCTTATCATCCCTGTCTTTCTCTTGAACTCTTCTCCCCCTGTTTCCTCTCCTCCCTCCCTCTCTTTCTGCCTCCCACCTCTGTGTCTGCAGTAGTCGAGCGGAGAGTAAAGGCTCCCAGCGGCAGCAGAAGGCTCTGAGTTCCACGGTTCTGCGTCTGTCGGAGAACCTGAAGCAGCTTCAGCAGGAGAACACGGCACTGAGAGAGGAACTCAACACTGACAGTCCTGCTGGAGGAATCAAAGGTCCACACACACGCATATGCACACAGTAACACACGCACATGTGACACACGATGTGCATATGCGCTCCACCATCAAGTCAGCTTTCTGTATAGGGTTGAGAACCGGTTCCGATGTTTCTAGAACCGACCAGATTGAAACACGTTTGCCTCATCGAGCCCCGTTATTGATTTCCACTTTTTCTTTTCCTGCATATTTTCAAAAATGCACACGTTTTTACTTTGCTATTGAATTATTTCAGTCTACTTTCTTCCCTCTTACGATGTACATGAGAAGTTGTGCTGCAGAGAACTCAACTGAACACACTCTGCTCTGCCAAGATCACTACATCACGTCACAGCCTCATTCGCACACACAGTGTACACTTGTGCGATGTGTGTATAGTTTTGTAATGTGTGAACCATTTCGGAGGCTGGAGTCGTATCGTGGAATTTGAAAAATTCGCTCTGGGGTAAGTCATTGAATATCAAGGAATTTTTCACATGGGTCACCTTAGAGGAATATACTAGAATGTATTTTACAATTTGTTTCACACATTCATTGCATTAGATAGTGGTTTTCAGCTGGTGTTGTCTGCAGCAAACCCAACTGTTGTGGAAACCAGACTGTTTACTCCCTTTCAGAGCTGAAAAAACAACATTAACAAACCAGGAAGGAATAATAAGACAATATGTATTAACAGTTAAGAATTTAGCACTATTAAGTAGCAAAATTTAAATTAATTCAGTTACAGATTAGTGTTTTTGAGGTGCTATAAAGGTCTACAGAAGTAACAGAAGTAAATGTAAAGTAAAAAGTAACAGAAATAAATAGTTAAGAAGAAATTGTTAAGGAATCAACATAAAATCTAATCAATTCCCAACTCTAGACCTATGAACGTTACAACCTTGCTGTATTGTATTGCATACTGTCATGCTGATGTGTGTTTATGTGTGTCCGTGTGTGTGTGTGTTTTCTTGCTTGAATGTGTATGTCCTGCAGGTTATAGAGAGTGGAGTAAACAGAGACTGGTGAGAAGACTTTTGGAAGTGGAGAAGGTGAGTGAAATGCAAATCAACAGTTCAAACACATACTAGCGCCGTCTGTGTGAGACTTTCTGATTCCAGATAGCAGCTTTGTCACAGACAGACCCCTCTCTCCTCCTCTCAGAGGCTGGAGGACAGCAGAAGACACGCCCAGTCGGCAAAGAGCAGCGGCCGATTGGACCGGGAGGTTCAGACCACGCCCACTGAAACTCTGGTTACACAGGGGGTTACCATGGCAACAGAGGCAGTGGTCTCTGTGGGAACGACCGCTGAGGGAGGGGAGGACGTTTCAGCTCTGAGAGGCCATGCCAGCCAGTTGGAGACGGAGAGGGCGGAGCTTCAAGAGATGCTGACAAGTAAAGAGTAAGTGAGCAGCAACAAAGCGCAGTGTAAACCAGCGTAAATACATTTTTTTTTAAATTTGGGAAATAGAGTATACTTACCTTTTCAAGCCAATATAGATATTTATGATCTAAAGTCATAGTATACACCATAGGAAGAAAATGGATTAGTATCAGTTTCCAGAGAATAGGATCTTTTCAAGAAAACAAAAATCAATTAACACTCACAGAAAAACATATAGATATGTATATATAGTTATTATTATATTTTGTTTATATTGTGGTTGTTTGCCTTGATATCCCAGTGGAGCTGTACCTTATTACTACATTACGACAGTAGCTATGGCTACAAGGCCATGAAATTAGATTTGTCTTTATACTTAGAGAAAATCTGTCTTGTGTTTGTGTTTTCAGTGACGAGTTGAGACAGCTGAGGGCAGAAAGAGAAGAAATGGAGAACGAGACAGAACGATGGAAGGCTGAACAGACAAATGAGCGTGAGAAAGAGAGGCAGGAACATAAGTATGTTTTACTTATGATGTATAACTGATGTGATTTAGTGATCTGTCGTTTGATGTAACATGCTGTACTGTGAGAGAACATATAAAAATGTATAATATAAATATCTACTACTCATGAGCTTTTAATTATGAGGTTCTACTTGAGTTATCCACATATCCATGATTTTTGAATGTTACTTTATGAACCCTTCAGGATTAAATATAGACAAAGATATGAAAGTACATAACTACACATACACAAAACTCTGAAACTACAGGCTTTCATTACCATATCTGATTTTAAAGCTCAAATTACGGACATTTTAAAGAATGAGATGGGAGAATGTCGATGCTTCACTGTATAATGTGGTGTTATACTTATATTCATTAATTTGACCTTCTCTCCCCAGCAACCCCCCGGAAAGCCTCACCTTCCCTCCTATTTCTTACCCTACCTTTTTTACCCTACCCTCCAATCTCCCCCCAATCCCATTCAATCTTGTCCGCTCAAACTCAAATTTATCCCCTTGCGCTACTTTGCCTTTTATTTTCTCGTCTGTGTTTGTGTCTTGTATGTTTGTTTTTTAAATGCAGCCATTTTGGCCAGGTCTTGCTCGAAAAAGAGATCATTGATCTCAAGTGACTACCTGGTAAAATAAAGGTTACCAGTTTTGCCAGCTGGTATGTCAAATCTTTAATGCTCAATATCTCAGAGCCCAGATCCCAGATAGAACCTTATAATCCCAAGATCACATACTGTTATCATACTATAGAGCAAGGAATCTCTGTCTGTATGTGTGTCCTTCGCATATCTCGAGAACTGTTCGTCTGATCTACTTCACACTTGGCGGGTGTATTGCTAGGGACCCAAGGACATGCAGTGTCGAGTGTGAAGTTGTTTGGATGAGCGGTTCTCGAGAAAGCTGCAAGCAGCAATACCGGAGGCCAAGCAATCGGCCCGTTTCGAACAGGCATGTTTTGAACGGGCACTGCACTAGTTATATATGATTACTATTGGAATACTTTATTCTGTTGATATTAGGATCACCAACTATTGATTAATTTACGTGAGAAACGTGGGGAAATCTCTGCTTGGCCCAGTTGTATCTATAGATCACAGCTGATACAACTGTTTGTTTATCATATAGAGGCTTTGCAGTTGTGTCACGAATCTCCTAGCAACCACAGCTGGCGCCATCATGGAGATCAGGTGGAGAATTGGCTGTGTGCAAATATTGGCTTAATATATAATGGGCAAGAACCGGGCAAGAAAAAGAGATACCTGAAAAATATGTTGTGGTGTGGCTGTAGGTCAGTTTGGTAATATTACAAGTAAAAGTGAATAGTCTGATAAGATTTAGTTTACTGTGACACACTGTGTCTTCAGCACTCACCTCTACTCCACACTATGAGTTATAAAGAGACAGCTCAGCTAAGCTAAACGAACTGTTGGTTTTTGGCTTTGTTAGCTAACCAACTAGCCAGCAGGCTAATTTAGCAAAGCCACTGATGTTACTGTTAACATGTGATTGCTAGCCACTACTAGACTTCTGCTGGATTTGTTAGCAAATGTGTTTATGAGACATCGATGGTTAACTGACCAGATAATGATTTGCTAGTTAACAAGCTGACATTAACTAAACACAAAATGGAACAGCTCCTAGTCAAAAACAGCACAGAGATTACTATGTCAATTGAGTGCTGTTGAAACAAAGCTATTCACAGTCACTGTTGCCCAAGTGCTGAGGACCTCCAATATTGCTGGTAGTGGGTGTGTGTGTTTGTTTGTGTGTGTTCATGTGTACATGCATGTGTGTGTGTTTCTCAGACAGGAGCTGGAGCAGTTGTGGGTGAGGATCCGAACCCTGGAGGAGGACAGAAGCAAACCTGCTGGAGCTGAGCTCTCCTCCTCCTCTCCCACAACACCAGAGACGCATGATGACACCCAGGGCAGAGAAGGGCTGGAGGAGGGAGAAGAGAGGCAGACTGAAGGCAAAGAGAAGCAAGGGGAATCAAAGGAAGAACAAGGACAGCAAATTTTGGGTACAGAGGTAGAGAAGAGAAGGAACGAGGACAGATGGAAGAGAAAGAGAGAGAAAGCAGCTAGGACCATCCAGACAAATTGGAGGGAACACAGAAATAGGGTATGTAACACAACAACCATATATGTGTGATCTGTGAGAGGAATATTATGTAACATATTGTTGTTTATGCACTGATTAGTTTTGCCCAGATCTCTCTTTTCATCTCCATCTCTCCACATTCTGCCTTCAGGACGTTGTGATGGTGCAGTCAGCATTAAGAGGACATCTCCTCAGGGAGACGCAGCTCAAGGACCTGCAGAAAGACACACAGAATAAGGTTGAACCCACACATAACCCCCCCCCCCCCCCCCCCCCCCCCCCCCCCCCCCCCACACACACACACACACACACACACACACACACACACACACACACACACACACACACAGATACTATAGATTATTTTCAGTGTGTACGTTTGAATTATGTTACACTATCAGCAGGACTAAATTCTGGATTCATTTTCTCAATACCACCCAACAGTGAGCACCAAAGTCCACACAATATTCCCTCTCTCTGTGCTATTTTGTGTATTTTTTTTAGAATGTTATACACTTCACTTCAGCTATGTTATGAAGTGTTATCAAGGGCTAAGGATTGGCACTGACTTTCCCAAGCCCTTGGGGTAGACCAAGGCATATGGAAACGTAGGCTAATCCTAAACCAGTAAATTGAGTTTATGCGGTTTTATAAGCCTTACAGACTACTACTAGAGGTCATTGTGGAAGGACTAAGAATTGCAGCTTTGTCAAATAACCACTAGGTGGCTCTGAACAGTTTTGCTATGGGTCTGTATCTCCTCACTCTGTCTCACCACATGCATGTGTTTTTCTGTCTCTGTCTCACCCACGTTCTCATATTTCTTTCTCCCTTTTGCTGTTTCACTGCCCGCCCTCCCCTTTTCAGGCCACTGTAGCAAAGAACCGCAGTGATGTTGCTTCCTCTGCAGATGGGGAGCTGGATGCGGTTGCCTTGACGATGATACAGTCTGCATTCAGGGGACACCTGGCTCGCTGTGGTCTTGCAACAAAGAGGTGACACACATGCATACACAGAAACGTAAAAACAAACAGCAACACAACAAAGATAGATATCATCATACATACAGTATAAAATTCAGCATTTATATATGTGTGTGCGTGCATGCGCGCGCGTGTGTGTGTGTGTGTGTGTGTGTGTGTGTGTATGTGTGTGTGTGTGCATTAGCTCAGAGTCCTCTGTGCCTTCTCCATTGGGAAACATACCCACACTGGCCCCGAGAAGAGCCCCTTCAACGTACACACCCAGCAGAACAGGTGAGGCTCACACACACACTTGCCATACATGCACATACTAGCACACAGATGACAGAAAGCATGCACAGAGACAAATAATTACACATGTATTCCATGAATGTATTTAATGTCTTTGTGCTGTGTATTTATTTATAGTCCTTAGAACGATTTTTGTCTTACGGTTATGTTCAACAGTTTAGTATCATTGGCATTTTGGCTAATGGCATGGGACTGCTTCACACTGTGGGTGTGGGTGAAGCATGATGTGGTGAAGACTTAAAAACAAAATACTGTCAACAAGACAGGCTGTTTAGCTTTGTTGACATGAGTAGTGGGAGTATTCCTGTTTCAGCTGTAGAACACTCTGTTGATGAACAGAAGGCCTTTGACCTATGAGCATGCGAATGATGGCACCTATGGGGCGACACTTGACTCCCCACACTGACCACCATGCTCTGACCAACAGGCGATAAGCCCCTCCTCTTGCATACGTAAGGAAACGGCTGATTGCAACCTCTAGTTTACCCCAAGGAAAAATGATGTGATCTGTCCTGCTCCACAACTTCCCCCACAGACACTGAACCAGAGTGTATTCAGATGCTGTGCACACCTCTCCACACAACTGTCCTTCGAAATGCTATCTCACAAGTCTAAATACACTATGAATGGTTGTCAAAGGCCCCACCCTTCTTCCAGCCTCTCCCATGGACATCTGATCTGACACCTGCCCATGGGAACATCTCCAAATGGATATAAACCTAACATATGCCATTTGCTGGACGCTTTTATCCCAGCACCATGAGTGCATACATTTTCAGCATGGGTGACCCTAGGGGGAACCAAACCTGACAACGATTGTGCCCTGTTGATCTTACAGAGACACAGGACCACATTTGGGGAGATTCATAGCCATGCTGTGAATCTGACCCTGGGTATCTGGTCACAACACAAGCTCTTATGGACATATTGGATAGCTTCTTTGGCCGTTGGGGCATGCTGCTTCACATTACTGTGGACAATAGGCCACAGATGTCCTTAACAGAATTTTTTTCATTCCTCAGGGACAGGGGAATTAAGCACAGCCGTACAGCCTACTATTCTTTCAGGCAAATAGCAGAGAAGACTTTTAAAGAATTGCATCTGTGCACCTTAGGCCCAGGGCTGCATCTTTCAAACAGCCCTCAACCAAACCCTGATGACTACAGGTCCAGTCAGCAGATAAATACACAGGCCTCCTCTGCATCCCTTGGAAACTTGGAAACTCCAGCGAGAGCTGGAGGGAAATAAAGCACCACATTTACAGGAAGCACACTGTCTAGAGCATCTCTTTACAGGTGTCAGAAAGGCTTTGGGCCTGTTGGCTCCAAACATGCAGTAACAAGGTATCCCCTAACTCTCAACCGTTCCAAACTGCTCGTCATTTCTACCCGGCGCATTTATCCGTAGTGCCGGATCTTGCTGGCATGTTGATTGAATTCCAGGGTGCCTGTTCATTCTGCTCTGGCCAGAGCCTCACAGCCTCCTGCAGCCTCCTATCAAAGACTGATGGGGACTGTCAGCCAGTAGTGCTGCTGCCTCACATGCCACCCCAAGATCCAGAACTGCTGCTGCCTCAGAGCGCTGCCCGGAGCTTCTGCCTGACCTCTAATCTTTCTACCCGACCCCCAATTCCCTCAGCCACCACCAGGCTCACTTCGTCCTCCCCCTGACTTTCCAATAGGGCTGCAGCTGATGGGCACAGAGGGCAGACCAGTCACGACAGTGGTTTTCCCTGCATGTTTACAAGACTTCACTGAGAGATTTTGGACAGTGCAATATTAGCTTGTGTTCCAGCTAAGAAAGGTCCTGTTTCTTGGGACATTTGGAAGGGGGCAGGGGGGGCATCATGTATAACAACAGTGTAGTGTCATTAGGGTTGTGGTTAACAACACAGGATGCTTTACAGAGTGGACGCAAGGTTATTGTGTGTGAGGTGTGAGTAAAGAGCTTTGGTTCAAGCAAGAAATGATGAGGTCTTACCATCCATTTGCATCCTGTTAAAAACACCATAGTGGCATCATGTATACATGTGTTGTCTAGGATGTGTCTGAGTTGTGCCTCACGGGTGGTTATGTGTTGTTTTGTTTGTAAGGTCCTGTATCCCTCCATAGCAATGATGAAAAGGAGGGTGAGGAAGAAGACCCTTGGCCTGGCTCGAGCACTCACTCCTCCAGGATAAAACTCACACCAGGTCAGAGAGAGAGAAGGCATATAATGTTCTGTTTGTGACTGTATTTCAAGTATGCACATGTCTGGGTTAGTCCCTGTTTCGTATGTGATGGTGTCTGTGTAGTAAAACTTAATCTGATTTGTTGAGGTTCTTCAGAGGAATTAAATGTTCTAAAGAGTGAAATACTCAATATCAGGCCAAATCTTGTTCATGATCTGAGATATGCATGCGGAAATGTGCATAGTGCAAATTGAAAAACACTTGAAATGCTATCGATTGCACATTCAATCATGTGGTCAGTTTGGATTTTTTTTAGGGTTGGATAAAGGAGGCTCTACTGTTGTAAATGCAGTAATTAAAATAATGTCCTGGTGGCTAAACACTATTATCTCTCCTGCAGCCCAAATGGAGCTCCACCACCCAGCGGACTCTGGAGGAGCTACTGCAGTCGATTCTGATGATTCTGATGACATCATTGTGTCTCCATCACGTCCTTTGAGAGCCAGAGAAGACATAATCTTATAGACTCTTTGGGATGTGTCTGTGTGTATGTGTGTGCGAGTGGGCGGGGGACTTTTGTGTCTGTGTTTCCACTTGGAGCCTATGTGTTGGAGGCTTATACAGCGATAAGTACAGAGTAATTTCTGTCTAGTTCTGTCTGCCAGTGTTATGTGTATCCTAGTAGCCAAAGGGGTTTAAGTAAGTGCATTTAAGTGCACATTATTATTCCTAGATTATTTGGGAAACTCAAGTACATCATTTGAGTTGACACATGCAAATACAACTACATATCCAGTTCACAATAGCAGGGATAAGTTCATGTTCTTATTCAACCTGAATATGATAGCTGGGATATTCCGATATTAGTCGGGATAATATAAAATGTAAACATCATATGCTGTTTGTTGTTGGTTTTTGTTGTCTGTGCAAGTGCTGTTTCTATGGTAATATGCAGAATATTCTGGTAATTAATGTGTGCAGGACCTTTTGTGATATGGAGATAAGATTGATATACACACCTCACTTTTAAAATGATCTTATTTTGGTTGTGCACTAGTGTCTGTGCATGCAGATGCATCCAGTGTCTGACTCAAGGATGCCCCAGTGTAATATCTGAATGCTTCCACCTGAGGCGGTGGGATCTGCTCCCCAAGTGGAGGGAGGCAGGACTCGCGTGTAGATGCTAGTAAGTAGTGTGAGACAAGCAAGAAACCAGTTCATACAGAACTTAACACTCCCTTTAACTGTGAGCTGTTATTGTTCATGGTTTAACATTTGAGCCAAATAGGCCCATCCAGCTTGTCTTGGTCAGTTGATTCCCAGTGATTTTTTATTTTTGTTTGCCAAAGTGCCTACTGTAAATCAAATTTGAATGAATAAAGGTATTTTGAATTGTTTCTGTTAGCCTGGCTGGCCCAAGTGAACCAAATAAATACTGACCACATCAGTGCAAATTGTTCTGGAGTTTGATATAGAATCTGATATAATTTTGAGTTATATTTTGACATGCTTCTGAATTGTAATGTGTAAATGTAATGATATAAATGCATCATGTAGGCCTAATATTGATACATTGTGAGTGATACTAAGGAATGATTGAGGGATGACTATCAACTGATGCACTAATTATCCAAACTGTGACTTAATTAAAAATCAGTTTGCTGCAATATTGAACACACAGTCACTATAGGCTACAGGGATTGTGTCTGATGCCAATAATATGCATCTATGCTATGAAATAAACAAAAACTAACCTATAGGCTAGTCAACAAAGAGAATGGACGAGTGCAGTTGTTTCCACATATGCTGTTGTTGGTTTCTGATTTTTTCCTCTTAATAAAATGCTGTTTTTTAATCAGATAAAAAAAACTCATCTATTTTTGTAAGCAAAATTGCGGTTGTTGGAACGCAAACCTTTCCACAGACTGTAACATGTACTACCATCTTTTCAACGTCAGGGGGAGGCCTCTTTGCGCATTTTGCGTGCTCTCTCTCTCTCTCTCTCCCTCTCTCTCTCTCTCTCTCACTCACACACACACACACGCACGCACACATACACACACATAAACACACACAGACATGGTGATCTATTTGCAGAGCTGGAGCTGCCGCAAAGCCCCGTCCTCCAGGGCTTTTTAAACACCGCGTTTGTTTCACGCTCCAAATACATTAAACCGACGGTCATCGTGGGAAACGGCACCGACGAGAACACACTGTTGTCGTTTAGGAAGAAGAAAAGAACAACGGAATCGTTAAACTGTAAAAAAAAGAAAAAAAATAGAAACACTGGGTTGCGGGTCAGCGGCTTTAACCCTTCATCTGCCGTCCCTTTGTAATCCAGAGAAGGCAAAACAGGACACGTCTCGGTGAAATGTGAGCGGATCAGGTCGGTGACCGTTATTTTCAATGTGGTTGACTGCAGCCGACTCGCTCGTCGTAGGTACGGCCGCGTTGATGCAGCAGCGCACGGCTTTAGTGTTCAAATCCACCACCGGATCTGGGAAGACAATAGGTGAAATATACACCGGCCTGGACTCCCAAGACTATAGAAAACGAGGGTCTGCATCCGCTTTGGCTTCACTAGGTAGGTTGTTGTAACACGGTTCCTACATTCCCCAATGCAGAGTAGGCTTTCATATACACAGACGTTTAGCCCTGGAGCGAATTCTTCCTTTTTTCCTACTCGTTGCCTTGGCGACTCTGTGAGAATGCGGTAGTTTTAACGGACAAAGCAGGATAATCCGTTTTTGTCAAAAAATTTTTAACCAATTTATTGTCCTAACGCCTTAGGGAGAATAAATTAGGCTGACGACTAATATGTGAGAGCATACCCACGCCTGAGTTGGGCTATCTACATGTGTTGGTACAGTATTGGTCGTGGCGTTGTGTGGAGTCTGATAACGGCCATTTCACCGTCAACAACACATTATTATCCCACGAAGCCCGTGTTTTGCAGCATGGGCGTCAATGGGTTAATGCGAGGTATGGGCATTTATCATTTCATAGCCTAAGTGAGTACATATTTGATTTAGTAGTATTTAATCATTACAATGGAGAGCAAATATAAAGCAAAATCTATTTGGAAGCCATATCTAAAACCCCCATTCAGGGAGCTGTCAGGACCAATGTTCCCTGGTAGGCTGCATGTGATAGTTTGGTGACCTGTCTCCGGTTATTCATCACAAATAATCCACTTGTACCCAGATATTTAGTCAATGCAAGCAGGTTTGGAAGTTTTGTGGCAAATGATAATAGCTGCAGGAGCTCTGCCATACCTTCATCAGACTTCTGTTGTGTGAAATAACGCCCCTGTTTTCCAGCTCTGCAGTAGGCCTAGCCGGTGGAGTGAATTGTGCATGTAGGCGCTTCTGTGCCCCGTTAACACCACAGGGACCGTGTATTGCTTTACAGTGACCGTGTGAGGAACCGGGTTAGACAGTGAGTGACAGCCGGCTGGTAGCTGCTCGGGATGGCGGCTGTGGTGAACTACTCTCCGCCCTGGTGGGTGAATCTGCTCCACCGGCTGCCGCATTTCAACCTCCAGTTCGAGCTGGTGAGCAGTGACTTCAGACCGGAGGACTCCGAATATCAGAAGGTAAGTGGAGCAGTCAGGGCCTATAGGGGGCTAATTAACTCCCACACAGGATTCATCATCCCCTTCATCATACAACATCACATCATCATCCCATCTCCTGCCACCCACCCACTCATCTCTCACGCTGTAGTTTTACAGTAAGGTGGCCTAGTGGATAGTGAGACTGTCCTGTAACCAGAAAGTCCTATGTTACATCCCTGCAAGATACTGACCCCCTACCTGCCCGCTCATTATAATGGCTAAAAGCCTAAACTCTAATTGCAGTCATATCCCTGATAACACAATGACTCAGTCACCAACTCTGCCTCACGGAGAAGCCCTATTTCAGAGAAGGGCTTTGCCCCAGTTTTGCTGCATCTCATTTGAGTTCTCAAACAGGGTGACATCCAGGTCTCTCAGCCAGAAAGCGCAATCTCCACAACCCCGCATACAGCAAAACACAGCGGCTCGAATCTGGGCTTTGTGCGCTGCAGTCACCCCTCGATGTAGTTTGCTGACATGCGGTAGGAGGAGGAGGGAGGGTGACCAAGTTCAAGAGCTGAGCGTGGGAAGGCACCCACAGCAGTGAACAAGGGATAGAGATGAGAAAGAGAGAGGCAGAGAGAAGTAGGAAGAGGAGGAGTGAGAAAGATACAAAGAGACGGATTGGAGGCGGGAGAGGAGAGAGAGAAGGGTCAATGAACCATGGGAGGTGCTTCTAAATTGCCAAATAGCCACTTCCTGCGAGCTATTCAATCTTTAACTAAGGGCCTTTGTGTGTGTGTGTTTGTGTGTATGTGTGTGTTTATGTGTGTGAGCGTGTGCATAGGAATTTTAAGGACCCCCTTTTTAGACTAATTACATCCTGACACGTTTTAGCAGGCTGGACTGTTTCTATGTCACTGAGCATTCTGCGCTACGCTCATATGTTTAATCTCTAGATATGCACTTATATGTACAGTATCTGTGCATATATGTGTGTGTGTGTGTATGTCACGTATGTTCCCTTTCTGTGTCAGTGGGTATTTAGCACTCAGTGTTGTTTGTTGAGGTGAGGTCACAGTGCTCCCTTAGGGTTTGTGTGTGTGTGTGTGTGTGTGAAAGAGAGAGAGAGAGAGAGAGAGAGAGAGAGAATGTGTGAGAGAGTATAGGGGTTCTATTCAGGGTGAAATCATTAATTCTGGCTAGACGGGTGAAGAGAGGGAGGGATAGAGAGAGCGAGAGAAGAACAAGAAGGAGGAGGTTGAATTGGATCGGGGGAGGGACAGGGGGAGGGTGGGTGAGTGGGAAGGGGGGCGAGTGGGAAGGGGAGGGGTGTTGTCTGTTGTGAAAGAATGCTCTCTTTCTTTCTTTCACTCTTTCACTGAAGCCCCGTCTTTAGATTGGCTCAGTATATCTGTCTCAAAGGCTTTCATGCATCCACTCATCCAGCTGAGAAACACACAAACGCGCACACACACATACAAACAAGGTCCTACACTGTGTCCTTCAGTGCAGAGTCCCTTTGCTGCCACCGCGCTCACACACACACACACACACACACACACACACACACACACACGCACACACGCACACACAAAACAAAGAGAGAGAGATCCTTCTGTATAGTGTTTTTCTCTCTGATGTGATTTGGCACAGATTCATTTGTATTCAGCGCTGGAGCTCTGAAGCTGCTGAAAACTTTCTTCTCACTCACTGACTCACTAACTCACTCACTCACTCACTCTCTCACCCTCTCTCACTCCATTTTTCTTTCTCTCTTTCTCACCCACTGACTCACTCACTCCCTCCCTCCTCTCTCTCTCTCTCTCTCTCTCTCTCTCTCTCTCTTAAAGCGCTGTACAGTCGTGTAGCGTTTTCACATCTTGTATTATTTTTATCCTGATTGACAAATGTTTTTCTTTTGATGTGATTGTGATTTGAGTGTCTCTGTTTTGAGCTGGACTTGTCAAAATAAAGGTGTTTTAGAATTCAAATTCTCTCTCTCTCTTGCTCTCTCACTCACTTTCTCTCTCTGTATCTCACTCTATCTCACTCTTTCTCTCACACTCAATCTCTTTTTCTCTCACTCACTCACTCGCTTTCTCTCTTTCACTCACTCACTTTCTTTTTCGCTCTTATGAGTAAGTAATGTCCCTTAAACAAACACACACTGACATAAGCTGTTAAGTATTCATTCAGTGTGAGAACGCTCTCTGATGACTTTGACTTCGTTGGGGATGCTGACTCTGTGGCTTCTGTGAGAATTACAGTTTTTTTTTCCTGAAGAGCTGAAATAGGAGCTCTTATCCTGAGGTTCTGCAAGGCATTGGAATAGTATGTGTGTCTATCTCTGTGTGTGTGTGTGTGTTATGGTAGAATCGCAGAGTCAGCTACCAGCCACAGTTAAACAGCTGCAGAGCATTACAGAGGAATCATGTGACCTGTAATAATACACACACGCGCACACACACACACATGCACACACACACACACACATATTCCCAGCTGTGGAAAGTAAGACGGTAATTGGTATTTTGAATAGTATGCTATAATACAGACATTATCTCATAGCATTTACACTGTAAATGAGCCAGGCACCATCATACACGGTATTATCAAGCTAGTGCGACACTATTACCAGAATCATAGAGGATCATAGATAAGAGGTGCTACTCTTGCTCGCAGTAAATAAAATATATATAGGCTATAGGGATGGGACGATATGCTTATCTCACGATATGATTCGATATGCGATATGGGGTTCACAATTCGATACAACCACGATACGATGTAATGAATAAAAGCTCAATGACAACCAAGTATGCAACCATGTGCAGAATTAGGTTTATTTCTGCATCACATTTGTGATTACAGCAGAATAAAATGAAGCTAGTATCATGATTCATTCTTCTGCCGCATGATATGTATTGTCACTTTTTTGTATTGTGATATATTGAATTTCGATATATCATCCCATCCCTAATAGGATATACAGTATATTTGTTCAGCAAGATGACAAACTTGCCATGTAGGTCATCAAAGGTCTTCATCAGAATATGGATTGTGCTAGTAGTATTTTGGTTGCACCTTGACATGGTACTGGTGAAAGCGCTGCCTTCATCATCACCCATTACCAGAATATCACTCAGGATCAGTCAGTGTCTCAGGACAGAAGCAGAGAAGTATAGTAGGCCAGGCCAGGCCAGACTGCAGGATAACTCACAGACAGGGAGAGTGCAAGGACAACTCACTGACATGGAAGTGACTGATCCTGTCAGCTCACACATACACACACACACACACACACACACACACACACACACAAGCGCATGCACACATACACACACTCAAATGGACAGATTGGAAGTAGATCACTGTGCCCAAGCATTTAACATTAGCCCCTCCCCCGGTAAGCCTTCAAACTGCTAGCTGATCTAGAGTAGCACACGCGTGCACACACACGCGCACACACACGCGCACACACACACACACACCCCACGCATATTAGTAGCTAATTGATCCAAGCTTAATCTGCTCTGATGGTTTGGCAGTGTGACAGTTAATCTAGTTAGACTCCAACATACACAGTGGGAGGAGGGTAAGGCTGAAGAGCCCTGGTCCTGGGTCAGATTATGCATTTAACACCAAGCCAAGACATCAGACAGCAAGAGCTGAAGTGTGGTCCTGAATCAGGTGTCATTTCTGTCTTTATAAGTCTGTCTATCTGTTTCTCTGTCCTATTCCCTCTCTCTCTCTCCCTCCCTACACTTTTCTCTATATCAGTGTAATTATGTCTTCCCCATTGACATTCCCAAAGCAAAAATATGATTTATGATGGATGCCATGAAAAGGTCCATCATTGTTTGATTCAGTGAGGGTTTTCAATGTCAATCTTTCACTGGAAAGCTTAATGCATTTTATTCTATATGGTATTAAGCCCTCGGATAATGCTAATGTTGATTTTATAGACACAGAGATCAAACAATCCATTAGCGGTGCCACAGCACGTCTTACTATGGTACAATGTCTCTAGTGCTAAGCCTACTGATAATAGCGTAGGATAATACCAGAATGCCTATCTACATGGCTTACCCCCCCCCCCCCCCCATCAGTATACTTTCCTTCCATCCTCCACTCCTCTTTTTTTAAAGGACCATAGCGGTGTTTGCCATGTTTTAGCCCCTTTACCACGCTGCATGCATACGTTACAATGCCACCGACCATTTTCCAAAGCATACCATTACTTTATTACATTTTTGGAATATTTACTCTATTTCCCTATTTTTCAAAATTCAAACATTCAGGTGATAAGGTTTAGATGTCATGGACGTTTGAATTTAGTTTGTTAAACAGTCTTCTCAGGGACTATTTTCTGGCGGAGACAGACACACTGTTGTGTGGGTGTCTCTGCATGGAAAGTATTTCTGAATTCGACAGAGGAAAAGTGCATTGACATGCTATTGGATAAATCGGAAAAAAAGAATATCTGACTTGCTAGTTAGCCACACTATCATAACTTTTTTGAAGAAGAAGCCAAATCCAAATCATCCATTTCATGATGCCCATCTTTGCTTATTGTTTGTCGTCTGGGTTTGATTTTCCGACCAAACAGCATGTGAATGCAATGCTGTTTGGCGGCCGACTTTGAAGTCCCAGATGTCAGAGCTTCCCACCAGCATGTGAACGCACCAGAAGACATGTAGATTTTATAAATCAATGTGTGCATTAAACTAAACTATCTACAATAAAGTAACTTCCTGCCTTGTAGGTTGGAAAAAACACATTCAAACATCTAAAAAAGTATGCTATGCTTTGGAAAATGGCTGGTAGTAATGTCAAATATATGTGAATTGTAGTAAATTGGCTAAAAAATGCAAAAACACCAGTATGGTCCTTTAACCTACTAGAGAAAGGGAGTAGGGAAGAAACAATAAATTGGTAGGCTTTCTCCTCTGAGCCTCACCATCCCAACTCACAGCTTTTAAACAAGAGAGCAGCAATCATATGGGAATAAACATAGAATTAACAGACATAAATAAATGCAAACACACAACTCCCCAGTGATGATTGTGCGGGTTGCAATGGGAAAGGGCTACAATCAGTTTAGAAACATAAAACTAAGATCTTCCCCCACCACCACAGTAGTGAATATTTTATCTCTGTTTTACACTTATAATTTATATCTGCTTTAATTTATAGCTTTAGGCTGCTAAGTAGCGACCTCAGACAATAGAAGACGATTGGTGCTTGCTGCAGGGAGTGGGGTTGTGGCTTGGAGTCAATGTTCTTCAATTAGTCCGCTTCTCTCCCCGCAGATATCACAGGACACCACAGCATATCATATCGTATCATATATCCCATTGTATGCTATCTATTCTAGTGGTCTAGTGACCTACTAGCCCGGCTAGGTTGGCTGTAGCCCTCTAGGATTGAAACAATTGACTATGCTGGCCTGGTTACACATCTGCCACAATTAATTCACATGTGGAAACGCTGACCTTACCAGGATACAGCAATTTTTCTTCAGCAGTGTGAAAAGAGATTTATGCCTTTAAAGTACGCGAGAGGTGAGCTACAATGTCATAAGGGCATAACAGTGACAGCATGTTAGCTGGTGCTAGTGTGAGTGAACAGTCTGAACAGTAGGCTTGTGACGTTTCTAATGCCCTGAGGCTGAGAGGGATATTCCCAGGAAAAACAGCACACTTAACTATTAAACCAGGCCAGAAGGACACACAGACAATTTTCAAATAAGCAAAAGATAATTGGTGGGATTATTGAAAATGTTTTTTGCACAGTATTCTGAATGAAGAACCCAGTTTTCATGTTTCTCTCCATAATGTTTTTTGTGTTGCCCTGATCACATTCCTGATATATTTTAGTAAACATAATATTTTTAAACATATGATATAGATTTTGGCACACACACACACATACAGTACGCACGCATATGTGGATGCATGCATTGCCACAGGGTCAGGAACGTGTTGGCTGGTGTTCAGGGCGAGGCTGAATGCCAGGAGTTTAGAAATCTGGGAAGCGGGGGAGTCAGGGAGAATCTTAGAGGTGGACTCAGATCTTGTCGTTATCGTCCATGGAGGAGAACCCAGAATTGCAATGCTGTTGTCTAGATAGCTATTTCTGATAGAGCACAACTGTGGCAGAATTCCTTACACAGCACTTCAGCAGTCCCAGCTTGTCCAAGTGGTCTAGCAGCTGGAGATTTCGGTTTTCCAGAAATGTGCCATTGTCTCTGCATGATGTTGCAGCACAATGGTTTTTCCAGACCCTCCCAGAGGGGGAGGAGAAACTAGCTACACTACATTGTTGGTGTGTGTTTGTGTGTGTGTGTGTGTGTGTGTGTGTGTGTGTGTGCGTCTTATAAAAAAAAAAAAGATTTCCTGAGTCCAAGACAAATTGCAGTAACAGCTCTCATCTCAGTCTTTATCCATTTCTCCTTTTTTAGAGTGTTCAGTCATCTTCTTTCATATCTTCTTCTCCCTTCCTCTTCTTCTTCTCTCTCCAGCCTGTCTCCTTTTTGTGTCACAAATTTACCCCCTTACTTCTCCCTATGTCTGCCCCCCCCCCCTTCCACCCTTTTACACTTCAAAGCTTTTGGAGGGTGTGTGATCTGTGTGGTGGGTCTCGAGCACACAGCTTCCCAACAGGCTTGCTTCCGCTCACTCCATGGAGGTGTGTGTGTTTGATGGTGTGTGAATGTGTTGTTCATGGTATTCATCAAACACGTATTTAACAGCCACAAGTAGCTTGAGAGAGGAACAGAATGTGTGTGTCTGTGTCTGCGTCCACACAGGAAAACCTAAATCACTTGTCTGGTTTATCTGTTCCTCCCATATCAGCTGATTTGTTTCCTGTATCTTTTACCCGCTTCCGAAATCGTTCCCTGAATCCTGGCCTGCAATAGGTTAGCCACTTACAGCGAATAAAACAGAGAGTTTTACAGAGCAAAGTATAGTACACTTTCCTTCAGACTGTGTCGCACAATCATATAATTCATATCGGCAATAATTCTCTCTCTTTCTCTCTCACCCTCTTCTCTCCAGTCTGTGTTGTTGCTTGGCGCTGTGGCGTTGGTGTGTTTGGGCCTCGACCTCCTCTTCCTCCTCTTCTACTCATTTTGGCTCTGCTGCCGACGACGCAAGAATGATGAATCCTCGCACTCCCATACACACTCCCAGCAGCCTAGCGCCGACTGCTGCTGCACCGCCTGGTGCGTCATCATCGCCACGCTCGTCTGCAGGTGAGAGGGCATCCACACAGGTGTACAGGAATGTAACACCAGTTCTACTTTGTCATGACAAAGGTGTGAGTGTGTGAACGTGTTTAACCCTCCAGGCTGTACAACTATTCCAGGCTGTAGTCAGTGTGCTCGATAAAATAAGGGTTGATGATTAAAAATATTTACATGTTTTCCTCAACTAAACAAACTGCCTTTTCGCCTTTAGTGGAGAGTTTTTTTCTCTGAAAGAAGCTGTCTTTAGGGATTGACAGGGGACAGTACTGTATAGTGCAACCTATTCCTGTATAGCTCAGTAGGTGTAAATCATGGCACTAACACTGCCAAAGATATGGGTTCGAGTCCCACTGGGGCCACCTGTATTAAAATGTATGCACTCATGGTACTGTAGAACTCTGGTGATTTGTTGAGTTGAGTTTATTAGCAATCTGACAATACAAGATTGAATTATGCAGAATGTACAGTTCACACAAACAGATGATTAAAAAAATATGAATATTTAAAAAAGCTGTTAAATAAACAGCTGACTTAAAATGAACAACAAATAAAACAATTCAAGTAAAACAATTCAGTTTGTCAATATGTCATGTTTCACTTCAGTTGAAGGATTACGTGGTTCTCTATGGGTTGAGAAAATTATTGAACCTCTTTCGCTTTCAAAACCAATTGCATAGCGTGAAAAATGCATTGTCATCAAGCTGAAAACAAGGTTGTTTTTCTTAGTTCCTGAAAAGCTGACATTTTGGAGATAGGCGGTTTTCACCTGACAGCGACAATATGTACATTTGAACTGTTAAAACTGCCTACATTGCACCAATCAAGTCCACTCAAGTCTTGTTGAAGCATGAAATCCCTTGGGGTGTTACTGAGAGCCAGGTGGTCACACACCATCAGTTGTGTTTATCTGAGTCTGAAGTCTGTGTGTACACTCTGAGGTCTTTCACCCATGTGACCTGGCAGCAGGGCAGAGGGTATTTTGACTGCGGAAATTGGCATGTTTGGATCCTCTGCTCTCGACGCACAAATTCACACAAATATATACTGTACGCCTGCAGGCACAGAGGCACACAAACTTAAAACTTAATACCCTTCCCCCTCCTCTCTCACCACTTCACCCCTTCCTTCTCCCCCCTACTCTCTCTCCCTTTCTTCCACTTTTCTTCTTCTCTTTTACTCCCCCTCTGTTATTTATTATTTCTCTCTGTTCGCCCTCCGTTCTCCCTGGCCTAGAAAGGTTGCCATGGAGACAGAAGCAGATTTGATGCAGAGACGAGAAATGAATTATACAGTCAGGGGGAACCGTGTCTGTGTGTCTGTGTGTCTGTGTGTGTGCGTGTGTGTGCGTGTGTGTGCGTGTGTGTGCGTGTGTTTGCGTGACTCAGTTCGGAGGGATGTTTTGCAGGTTTAAATATTTCATGATTCACTGTAATATTTCATGTTGAATATTTAATATGGATCTGAGCATGTGTGTGTGTGTGTGCGCACATGCACATTCGTCCACGGTTTGATATTAGATTCCATTTTATTTTTGGAGTAAGACCAACTACAAATGGACCCTCAGTCCATGTGTGTGCACATGAGGGTTTGTGTCTGGATGATGCTGTCAAGTTAGTTCACTGACATCATACATAAATAAAGCTAAAGATAAAGCTTTCTCAGTGCAGTCAGTAGTGGGATCTATGGTACTGGCTACATGGATTGACAGTGTGTATTTAGGTTGCACTAATAGTACTGTGAGTATAAAATATGATGTTATTTGGCCATAACACTTCTTGAATACATATGTTTTTGATTTGGGTGGTTCAATTCGATTTGGAATTGAACCCGAGGTGAACCCAATTTTTACCTACTATAACAGCTACTTCCCAGCCAATTGAGCTCCATGTGAGTGCAGTGGAGTCTGGTCGTTGAGCTTTTGGGTAGAGTGCAGCATTTTTAGCCCTATGATGTCAGTCCATTTCAGTCGAAAATGGACTGAAGCAGAGACTGGCCTGGCTTGAGCTGTGGTTCATCACTCTGAGTTAGCATCATTCAGGACAGGTTGCCCTGTCTAAAAGGTAGGATGATGTAGTATTGTGTGTACGTGTGTGTGTGTGTGTGTGTGTGTGTGTGTGTGTGTGTGTGCGTGTGCGGGGGGGGGAGGGGGGGGAGGGGGGGGTAGATACAAAGCCATTGTATCTGGGGCAAGCTGGCCAACGTTTTCAGTCAATCATGTGACTTTTGAACTCTTTCTTTACTGCAGCCCCCCTTTTCTCTCTCATATCCTAAGCTGTTGGTGGATAAAGTCGTGAAATCCCCTGGTAGGAGCTGCTGATATTAAACCAGCGATTTAAAACACATGGTTAGGAGGAGGATAGAGAGGAGGAGGGATGAAGGGAATAGGAAAGACAGAGAGAATGGATGGTATAGAGGAAACAAGGGATAAAAAAAGAGGAGGGAGGGAAGTATTAAACGGAGATGAGATGGAAGATGGAGTGAGATAGTGCGGGGCTTGGATGGTAGGTGAAATGGAAGGATGGACATTGATGGGAGAGAAAGAAGGGAGGGATGGAGGATATTGACATTAACAGACAAAATATAGTAGTGTCTCCATGTCTGTATTCATCCTTTACTGTGTCTGTTGCTCTCCTCACCCCTCTCTCCCTCCGTCTTTCTTGGTTTATGTCACTTGCTCACATAAAGTCCATCATAAAGCTCTGATTAAACACACACATACACACACGCACGTTTATGTGTGTGAGCCAATGTTGTGTGTGTGTATGTGTGAACTGCCGCTGTAACAGAGCTACTCAAACTCTAATGGGCTAGAATGAATTGCAGCAACAATGCCTATAAATCTCCCTGTACAAATGTCTGGACTCCAAGTGTATAGACAGAGACATCATCAATATAAAGACTACGCTCATACACACACTCACACACACACATACACAAAAGGGGGGTAGGGGTACAAGATTGGTTTACATGATGGGAGTGAGAAAATAGGGGCACAGAGGGGAGGGGTTTGTGGGGAAAAGAGGCTAGATGTGATGGGAGAGCAAAAGGAGAAGGAGATCTTTGTGGTGGTGGTTGTGTGTGTGTGTGTGTGTGGGGGGGGGGGGGGTAGTGGTGTGAGCATGGTTCAGGAGTAATGGGGTTAGGAAGAAAGGGTGTGGGGCCAGGGACCTCAGATATTGTACGCATGTGTGTATGTGGGTGCAGAGCTGCAGAAGGATCATATTATGTGCGGTCTGGTGACCCAATTATTGCTCGGACAGTGTGTGTGTGCGTGTGTGTGTGTGAATCATTCCTAGTCGTCCTGTGTTCGCTTGAGGCTCAAGGGTGACACCATAACAAAGGGCTGAGAGCTCAGCGCTGCCTCTTGCTGGTTAGCAAAGGAACTGCACTCACCAAGTCAGCCATCAATGCTGAATTTTTGTCTTGCATATTCTGTGTTTGTGTGTGTATGCATGTGTGCAAAAGAGAAAAAAATTAATTCAACTATTTATCCATATTTATTTGTTTAATGCCATCCAATGGTTGAATTAACGGATTAACACTTGCTGCTATCTGTTTCCTGCCTCTCAGCGCTGGCATTGCTGTAGGCTTCTATGGTAACGGAGAGTCTAGTGATGGAGCCAATCGGCTGGCTTACTCCCTCCGTCACGCCAACCGCACCGTGTCAGGGGTGGAGAAACTGGTAAGTTACCTGAGTGGGTGTGTGCATGTGTGTGTTTTCCCCTGGTATTTATATG
Source organism: Centroberyx affinis (assembly GCF_046629955.1). Taxonomy (NCBI): domain Eukaryota; kingdom Metazoa; phylum Chordata; class Actinopteri; order Beryciformes; family Berycidae; genus Centroberyx; species Centroberyx affinis. The sequence continues at coordinate 190,094 of NW_027278802.1, read as the reverse complement.
TGCAATTTTTCTTTTGAAAATGGCTCCCTTAAAAAAACAGATGTGACAATACCTTGGTTAATGACCCTGGGCTGTGTTTTCGGTGCAGGTGTCGGATAGTGCCCTAGCCTTAAACCAGACAGTGGAGGAGGGCCTGGTCCAGTTGGAGACGGTCTACCAGGAGCAGACGGACTACGTGTCCATCGTCCAAAAGCTGCAGGGCCAGCTGGATGAACTGGTGAGGCTGATGGTGGATGTTCCCTTCTGGTCCAATACTGACATCTCTCTGGAGGACTTGGCCCGCAAGACGGAGACTTTCGACTGGTACAGGTCAGTAGTAATATCAATTTCATTGTAGAAGGACTTGAGTCTGATGGTTCAGTACTGTCTATTTTTGCAACAGATCAGTTATTTCTACAGACTAATAACAATTACATACACTTTGCATTGCACATTGCAACATTATTTGCTCGATCACACCGAAGACTGGTCTCTTCAGAGGTCTTTAGGGAATGAACAAGGTTATGCTTTGTTGCTACTACATTGTTTCATATATATATTGTATGTTGCATTGTGTCATATTTACAGGTGGCTGGGGTACCTGGCTCTGCTGCTGTTTGATGTGCTCATTTGTCTTCTGGTGCTCTTTGGCCTGATACGCAACTCCAGAGGAACTCTGATTGGGTAGGTCACCTCACATAATACCTCTAAAATTGTTGTGATTGGATAGGTCAGATCATGTCAAAGGCACACTGTATCTGTTTAGACTGTGTAGTATGTGTCATGTTTGTATCAGTGTGTTGACGATGTGTTTCTCCCCTTCAGAGTGTGTCTGCTCGGAGTTCTGACTCTGGTAATCAGCTGGGGGTCTCTGGGCCTGGAACTGGCTGTCGCTGCGGTAAGTGTAACCATGGCAACATCGCCGAGCTCTCTGTCTCTACAATGATGTAATCTCTTCCCACTGCTTGAGTGAGAGTGGATGTTACTGTAGTCTGATGTGTCATGTGTGGTTACCCTCTTACAGACGTCCAGCGATTTCTGCGTTTCCCCGGATACCTACATCACCAGGGTAACCAAGGAAAACGCTGTCATCAACCAAGGTATGCAGACAAGAGAACATGGTGGAGTGGTAACAGCCAACCAACTGGCTGCCCTTTTCAATGTTTTTGTCCTATAGAGAGACAAAAATATAAAAAATGTAAGGATGAATTTTGTGTCAATTATAGAAATGAGGACAGTAGAAATAGAAACTAGAGAAGCGATTGATTGATGGATTGCACATAGAAAGATACTGTAGGTTGACAAATATGCAAATAGTACTAGCATAAACCCCAGTTTCTACACTGACAGCTGAACCTCGACCCTGACACACTGCTTCTATTTTAAGAATCATGTGTGTGTCTGTGTGTGTGTGTATCCAGAGGGATTGTGTTTGATTGACACTCTGGTATCTAAAAGCTCTTACTGTCTCTCGACTGACTATATGCATCAGCAACCCTCCACTCCCTCCTGCCTGTGTGTGTCTGTGCCTGTCCCAGATGCAGGATAAAGATTCAGAGCATATCTTTGCTTTTTCAGTTTAGATCATTATCTGTTCTGTTCTCTCTCTTTATCCTTTTATATCCCCCCTTACCTCTCAGTTGCTCCCTTTCTTCCTTCCCCCCTTCCATCCCTCCATTCCCTATTTGCGCTCATCTAATGACTTCTATCTTTCAGTCTGTTGTTTATCAGTTGTTTCCGCTCTGTCTGCTGTAGAGCCCAGATGCTGCCTCTGTAACACACACACACACAGACACACACACACCCCTGCCTCAGTAATGCTGCTAATAAGCCTCCACAGAGACATCCGCAGCTTAGAAAGTCTGTATACAGTATCTCTGTTCTGTTCGGTATTGTTTGCCCTTTCTCATTGTATTCCAAAATAAATGTATTATTATTCCACTGATATGTTTTTATTGTTATGTTCCCAGATATCTTGCAGTATTACCTGAGGTGCAGCACTGGCCAAATAAATCCCTTCCAGCAGGTACTTTTGCCTCTCAAGTGTTGGTGGGAGTTAGTAGTTCTTTGTAGTTTGATCAAATCAACTTGTATTTTTACTTTACTTGAAAGTATTTCCTTCTGCTTCCCTTCATTTTAGGTGATTTACATGATTTAACCCATTAAGCATTTGAGTAACCTAATGATATACTTGTGTATGTGTTTGTGTTTGTATGTGTGTGTGTGTGTGTGTGTGTGTGTGTGTGTTTGTTTCGCAGAGGCTGTCAGGGAGCCACAAAGCATTGGTGGAGATGCAGGATGATGTGGCAGAGCTACTGAGATCAGCGACACGTGACTATCCCAACACCAAGGTGTGTGTGTGTGTGTGTGTGTGTGTGTATGCAAAGATGTGTACATGTTCATTTACAGGGATGAGAGCATTTGCATTCGTGGAAGTGTAATGAAAGTGGCAGCTATAACAGCGCCAGCACACAAGTGTTTATCTGGTATGTGTGGACGCACGAGTGGGCGTGTATATCCATATTATTGTATGCATATGTAACCTCTGCTTTGTGTGTATAGGGGAGTCTTGAGCAAATCCAGTCTGTGTTGAATTCCACTGAGGTTGGTCTTCACCAGCTCACCGCTCTAGTTGACTGTCGCAGCCTACACATGGTGAGTCACTGTGTGTGTGTGTGTATGTGTGTGTTGTGAGTGGTAGAAGAATGATGAGTAAGAGAGAAAGTTCTCAAATCCCTAGACTGTCTTAACAGCTCTCCTCTCCTCTCCTTTCTCTCTCTCCCTGCAGGACTACGTCCAAGCGTTGACAGGACTGTGTTATGATGGGGTCGAGGGGCTCATCTACCTGGTCCTCTTCTCCTTTGTCACTGCTCTCATGTTCTCCTCCATTGTGTGCAGTGTGCCTCACACTTGGCCTGGCAAGAGGTAACACACACACACACACACACTCACACACGCTCACACATACACAAGCCATACACAAGCCTTCACATTTCTACATCCATCTCTATAGCGAATCTGTACACTGTTAACAGCTAACCTGTTATTAGTTCTAACCCCTTCATCCTCTAACTGAATCCAGCTGATGGACTGGTTCACCCTGATGCGCCCCAGAACAGAGGGGAAAGAAACATAAAGAAACCATTCAGTGCCCATGCATGCCATTGTTTTAAGTGTATTTGCCTCTCAAGCTGTTGTATCCTTCCATGTGTCTTCCTGGTTGTCTATTCTTCCACCCAGTTAGTCTTCTCAGCACGTTTGTTCATTTTATTGTTTTCCATTAGCTCTGCCAGTCTGGTTGATTGTTTGTCTCTATGTTTGTTCCAATCTTTTCTTCGTTTTTCTTTTCTCTGCCATGGACGTGTTGTGTTAGATTGTGTATCACCATGTTTTTCTGTGCCCCACTTCCTCCTTCTGTTCCTTCCCTTCCCTGGCTGTCCTGATTTGGAAATACTTTGGGCTTCAGCGATTGATGGTGGATATTGATGAAAATGAATGGCCCTATTGTTAGCTGTGCATTGATAAAGATGATTGGCCTCATGGTTAGTTGTGCATTGACACTATTGACTAGTTTTAAACTTCTTTTCTCTGCCTTTCACATTCAAATAACCATTCAAATAACCAAATAAGCCTGTGGTTTATTTGTCTTTTGGTAAAATCAGTGTCAGCTCTGAATAGATAATAAACATAGTAATAATGGTTGTCGACCTGGTTAATGGATTTGAGTTATGAAACACAGCTGTGCCATAGTGTTGCCTTATGCTTGTTGGTGGGTGTGATTTACCAGCAATGCCACTGTATGGCCCGGCAGGCATCAAACATTCACCCATAATGACATCCTAGTGTCCTGAATACAACAGGGCTAACTGGTCTTGGGGTGGGTTGCTTATTAGGCCAACTCTGCTGTTGGCATCTGAATCTGTGTGATAGGCCACATAGCAACAACTTCATGCTCAACTCCATTCTAGTTGGCTTGGCAAAACACCGCCATCTGGTGGCCAGTAGGGGCAGTGACTTCACCTCTGCCTGCGCTCTCTTTATGGAGCCCTGTTTAAATATTCTTCATACAGCTGCTTTCCTCTTCCTTGAAATCATTACAGACCTGCGTGACTTGGTTAGTAAGCAAGCAATGCAGTTAATATACATAGCCCAGTAATAACTAAGAAGAAAAGATGCATTTTTTTTACCAACAGGGTCTATATTCATGCATATCTAATGGATGACCCATATACCCTATAAGCCTGTACATTTCTGCAGCCAGAGATCCAACTTCCAAATCAGCACATATCTTATCTGATGCCTCATTCTTTTACGTTGCTGGCCGTTTTACATTTTTGACCATTTTATGTCTGAAAATGGTTTGCCCAACCCAGCCATGTTATCTTCTTTTTTCCTAACATTTTTGCTTTAGTTTTCATGGAGCACCCAGAGATGCATGAATCAGATCAAAGTAAATGGATTTTGGAGATTTGATTGCTGTTTGGACAACTTCAAGTGGGAAGTGATTACCAAGAGCAAAGCCTCTATATCAGTAGAGGATGACTGCATGAAGACAGTGACTGCATGTTTCTACCTATCAAGGGGAAATAGGGAATACAGAAGAGTCTATCTTTATACAATGCAATAATATGTAACCGCAAACAGCAACAAAATGATAAAGCTTCATGGGTCTTCTTTGCTGGGGAACTGTGATTTTGCAGCAATCTTAGAGACCTTCCTGTACGTTTAATGGACTTGACTTGTTTTGTAGACAAATGCTGCCCAGGTGTTTATTCCCTGTTCAGCTGCTTTGGGGCTGGAGGCATGACCTTACAGAGTCTTTTACATTACGGGAATCCCCTCTCCTAACCTCCTCTTCAACCACTTGTTTACACTCTGTTGTCTCTCTCGGATCTCCCTCCCCTCTACCCCACCCCCTCCTATCCATCACGCCCTCCCGCGCCCTGCCCTTCCCCTGGCCCTGACCGATCGAAGGACGGATGAGGAAGACGGAGAGGAGGAGTCGGGTGCCTCACGGGGCGGCGTGCACGATAACCTGTACCGCGTTCACATGCCCAGTCTCTACAGCTGTGGCTCCAGCTACGGTAGCGAAGCTAGCCTGCCCGCTACAGCCCACACTGTCAGCAATGCCCCCGTCACTGAATACATGTGAGTTAGCACCCACCGCTAGCTAGCTGCTAGCAGGAACAATACACTGCCTGCCCTAGGTAGCTAGTGCTTGCCCTCTATGACCCAAACTATCAGCCATGCTGATATGCACTGCCTGCCATATGATAGTAGGTTAGAATAGCTAGCTGTCTGCTATGTATGGCTCGCATGTCCTTTGTGACACACTGTCAGCAATATTTGTCACTCAGTAAGTGAGTTAGTAGTCTTCACTAGCTTTCCCTTCAATGTTGATAGAAAAATAGCTGCCCGCTGGTGTCAGCAAGCCTGCCTGTTTCAGTCCACAATGTCAGCAAAACCCCACTACAAGAAAATTTGAGTTTGCACTTGCCAAAGCATAAGTTAGAAATTTCACCCTGCTTGCTGTGACAGTTTGCCACAGGACTAAAATTGCCTGCTGAATACAATACAAAATACAGAAGACAAATATGCACACAACTGAGTTTGCAGTATGCATACGTGCATTTCTAGCCCGCCACTGCCTGCTACATTGTTAGCTGTGAGCTAACCTAGTGCAATCAATATGCTGTCTACTGCTACGCACATAACTATAACTTCAAAGTCAGATATAAGTAAACAGACATTACCTGTATCCTGGAAGCCACGCTGCCTGAAACCCTTTACAAAACCTTACGAAACTTAACACAAACTTAACTTAATACATTTTAGCACAGTAAGTCTGCCAAGTATTTTTGACTTTGCAGGATAATTAAGCCTAAAGGGCTTCCATTTTAATGTGAATGAAACAGAGCTTCAAATGTTGGATGATGATGAATGAGTCTTGAGTTGTTTTTTGTTTATATCAAGCATACCTGGGCAAACATACATTTGATTCATTTTGCCATGCCTCAGAAGTGCACAAATCTTTTCACATTAATAATATGAATGACGTGTTCCTTCAGTTTTTTCAGTTATTCACAATGTATGACTAAGGTTTTACCTACATCTGATTGTTACGTCTATGATTAGTCGCTTTCGTGGCTAAGATAACAGAGATCCATATAGAACCAGCTCTTGTTTGGCTTCCTGTTAAGATGTGCTTGCTACTCGCATGTGGAAAAGTTCATGTTAAGAATGCTTTATGTTATAAAGTCTTCTTTTTGAGTTTGTGAGTTTTTAATCAGTAATAGAGTTTGGAAACCTCAGTATCATAATTTTACCACAAATTTCCAAAATAGACTTAAACTTACGGTTTTAAAAAAATGTGCCGTAGGCCTGTTTCCTTTCAGTGTGGGTCCCCACGCTGACAAAAGTACTACTGTATTGAGTCAGGGTCCCATGGTGAGACTAAATATCTTTCTGTTGTACATGTTTAAGAAAGAGAATGTTCATTCTGTTGGACTGTGGCATAGGTGTTTAATTACTGGCTATATAACATAAACTGAAGTCCCTCACTTGTGCACACTGTAAAAAACTGAAGGTCAGAATAGTAAAGAATTCTAAATATTGCTAAAGTATTATATAACGCGAGGCCATTTGTCTAAGAGATAATACGCTGTGACCGAGGGCAGACCACAGATCAGTTTTATTCTGACCCTGCTCTGCGCACCAGTGGCAGGGTGACCACATGCAGTAACCTCTTATTCTATAATGCAGGAGCCAGAACGCAAACTTTCAGAACCCTCGGTGTGAGAACACCCCCCTGATTGGCAGGGAGTCCCCTCCACCCTCTGTAAGTGCACACTTTCTAGATCACACTCTCCCTCGGCTATTTTCCAATACCCACACTATAGCTGGAAACAATTCAAAACCTCAAACCTAAGTGCATTCACAGAGATGGTATTTTGTTATTTTGTCATGAAAGAAGCATGGTGATAAATATACTATACTGTTTATGATGTTTATAGCATGCTAGTGTGGATATTGGAAGGTAGTCCCCTATCCCTACACCACTGCAAGTGTCCTCTCTGCTCATCCTAGAAGGGATCATCGAACGCCTCTATGAAGGTCATTTTGGCAGCCTGGGATAAAGGGAATCTTTGAAAGAAGCCTGTTGTTAGCAGGATTTGTACTTGCACCAAAAGAGAAGCTTGACTTTCTCACAGTTTGATACAGCTTAATTGTTGGGTCGGTCTAATAAATGTCCTCCATACTTCGTCGTCCTCTATTTCTGATGTAAAAACTCTGGTTGGTTTCACTGTGCTCATGTCGGTGCAGTGTGAGGAGAAGTTGCTGTCCCCCATTACAACGGATTTATGCTGTTGACCAGCACAGAGACAGCTGAGAGACACTTTGAATACTTTGAATCTTAACGCAACAAGCTTTTCCTTCAAGTGAAATAACAAAAGATATACTGTAGTTCTGCCAGTCTTGAGGGTGACTGAAGTGCACCTGTCCAGCAGTATTTTAACTGTGTGGCAGAGAGTGGTTAATGTCACAAACAGATTGACTTTTCTGGCTTTGATCAGGGGCTGCTGATCTGGGACTCGGGCTTCAGCTGAGCCTGTAGCTGTGGATGTTGTTCCATGCAATATAAACTGTATGATTTTGGGGCTACAGTATTGTGGACTGACATACGAAACTTAGCCGACAAATTTAGCATCATTCCTTCTAGCACAACTTTCTGGATGTTTTCCTTGCTCCATGTCACCTGGCGGTATCCTGCAGTCAAGCTCCATTTTTGACAACTGTGCCCCCCAGGAAACTCCAGCCCAAACCTCTATAGTTCCTCTTCCCCCTCCCCCTGTCCCCATAGTGTGTCTATGTGTGCATTTTCTGCTCAAAGTGCATGTGTCCCCTGTATCTGTGCCCCTTCACCCTTCACCATTAAACAGTCACAGGAGCACATTTTTCCCACCTCCTATCTGTAGCCATAGCAGCCACCAAAATGGCCGCGATTCATCATTCTTAAGTAGGCTATCGACCGGGCCATCTTCTGCCGGAGTGTTCGCCGCTCTTCGGTGTCTTCAGTGATGTGGAAACCAGAAGCCTCCATCAGTAACTAGCTAGCTCCTCACAAGAGACCACTAACTCATACCAGGCTAACCTACTACATCAGAACTAGAGCACTAACTACAAACCACTGACAAACGGACCACATCTCCTAATTTACAATAACATCATCAAGACCTAATCAGCTGCCATATGTAGTGACTGTTTTAATCAACCCCCCGGCTGTCCAAATGACTGGTCAATGTATTTCTGCTGTACCTGTTCGTGTTTGTGTCTGCCTCACATGTTGTCACAGTGTCTATCTATCTATCTATCTATCTATCTATCTATCTGTCTATCTATCTATCTATCCATCTATCTATCTATCTATGTACGGCCTTGTAGTAATTGCAGCCATTCCCATTTCTTAATCTAATGCACATAATATTAAACCATTTCTACCCTAACCCAGTTTCATTCAGCTCTTTAGTGCTAATAAGAAGTGATCATAATCCAAAGGTTTTTTCTTTCTTTCTTTCTTCTTGTCTCTATTTCATCCTGTTTCTTTCTTTCTCTCCCTGCTTCACATTGGTTCCTGCCCTTATTCCGATATATTCCTCTGGTTGTCTTCTCTTCTGTCTGTCTTCCAACTTTCCATTTGTCTCTCTCCCCACTGTGTTACCTATCTCTCTTCACTTCCCTCTCTCTCTTTTGTCTCACTCTCCTCCTCTCCTTCATCTCCATCTCTTCAGTACACCTCCAGTATGAGAGCCAAGTACCTGGCCACCAGCCGACCGGACCAGAATCGACGCTCCGTTCCCAATGACCAGCTGGACCCGGCCAGCCGGCCTCACCCCACTGCCCGACCACAGTCCTCAGTCCACTAGAGACCACAGCCACACCAGTCCACCCAGTACTGCCTGAATCCAGTTCTCACAGCCAACAAGACCCAACTCAGAACCCAGCAGAGCCGAGCACTCAAGAACCAAATGGACCTCGCTTCGCCAAGGTCCACCAGTTTAGAACCATTAAATCACCTGAATTCACTGCAACCGGTTCACCAGAAGCCACACAGCAAACCAGGACTCATCAACCAAACACCTCAGCAGAAGACTGCACTCTTAAGGTCACTGGTCAAGTTCTTCAACTTCTTCTCTCGTATCTCACTCATCATGATCTGAAAAAAAGAAAAGCTGATGCTAGATCACTATTTCTACTTGTCACGCACGCTGTGAACACAGGCACAGACCTGTTCATTGCACCGCTGGCGTGACGGATCCCGCCCCCGATTCCCACACTTCATGGTAACTAAAAGCGCCTTGGCACCTTCTCCACGGTTATGGATTCTTCCTCTGCTGACCGCCTCCTCCACTGGCATCTGTATACTGCCCTCCAGTGGAGACTCCACGCACTGAACACACTCAAACCACTCAATTCCCTGACCCTGGCTAATTAAATTCAAACCACACACACACAAGCATACACACACACGAAAGCACACACACACACACACACACACACACACACACTGTACAGAGCTGTAAATAGTGAACATGTGTGCTTCATCTTGATTTCATGGAAAGTAGACTGTTGAATCATTACTGGTAACATGGTGGTGTGCTTAGTGTTTATCATGGAAATTGTTGATGTATCTCTCATACATGCACACATACACACGCACACACACACACACACACACCACACAAATAGGCAGTCTAAGTAAACATGTCCGTCTGTATAAATAATAAGCCAGTGAATCAGAAAGCCATGTTTAGACAACAGCCAATCTCTGTCAGAAACTGTCAGAGATCAGATAGAAACTTCCACCACATCTACATTCTCTTGAACTAAACAATGTTGTCTAACTAAGACTTATAACTTGAATTGTGAGCCCTGAAGTGTGTTCACGTCTCTCTGTATTTGTTTATGTGCACATATGCGCGTCGATTAATACATTTTTTTTTTATATGAGCCAGGTATCCTGTTGTGGAATAACTGTTGAATTTTGAGCGTTGCAGGAGCGTTATCGGTTGTGGTTGTGAAGGAACGGAGAGAAAGGAGGAACGTTGGACGGCTCAACCTGTGCCAAATAACTCTGAATAATTAGGGACGCCTGAATCTCTCCTACTGCCTCCAGATGTCTCGAAAAGGGAAAAAACCTCACGTGGAAGAGGACGTTTTCTTCTTACTGTAAATAACAATGGACTGGGCAAGGCACTTTAAACGCGAGAGATGGACAGAAATGGGACGCGACTCATCCAGTTGCGGCTACATGTGTGCAGGGTGCTACGTTAAACTGCTCAGCCAATCACGGTCCCGGAAGAAGATCAGGACTGAGGAGGGACGGAGAGTTTTTTTTTTTTTTTTATCATTCAGGGATGTGATCAGGAACACAAAAAACAGGAGAAAAAAAAACCTTCCATTATTACTGAATGGGAGTTGTGTCCAAAATCCTGAAAAATCATATCCCTGATTATTGTTACACAAAAATGTTCTCTGTTTTAGAATCAAGGACAATGGGTTAGTTTTTTTTGTTATGCTTTTGTTTTACCAAGCTGATATTAGGGATGTGATACTGTGACCAACTGTAATATCCTGTTTCTGTCCCTTCTTCTATACTGTTCTTACTGCTTCCTTGCTCTGCTCTTCTTTTGCGTGTCTCTCAAATGGTGACCTCCGATTGCCCCTTTAGAAAGGAGAGGGGGGCGGGGGTCAAGAGCGCGACCTTTCGCAAACCATTATGTGTTTGTGTTTTTTTTGTTGCTGTTGTTTTTCCCAGAAGCACAAATGCTTTTCACGGGTGACTTTGGGAGATGGACAAAGGAAACACACACACACACTGACGGCGCTGTAAGCTGTGTGTGTGTGCGTACGGCGGGGACACTGCCAGTGGGTTTCCCCCCCTCTCTCGACTCTGTACAGTGTATAAAACTCTAGTTGTGAATCCGTGTGTGTGACATCACTGCAGTGTGATTGGCTATTGCTGTATCTCAGTGTTAACTGTGTGTAAGTACGGTGATCAGTGTGTCTGACTGGCGGCAAGCAAGGGCTCGGTCCCTCTAGTGTTATCTAGCCTGAATAATTTCTACACACCCGCATGCCCTCACAAACACACACACACACACTTCATACCCCAGTTCCTTATAAAGTTCATCTTACCCCACTACTCTATTCCATTGTCCTGTTTACGTACACATCTAGAACTGTAGTAACCATACACCCTCTCACAGCTGTGACGTTACACTGACAACCATTTGCATTATGGGTGATGTAGTCCGAGGAATGCCTTGTGAAGGGGAAATTGGAACATAGTACTCAGTATTCAGACACCTTTCAGCCACCATTCCTGTACAGCGTTTTAATATTTTATCGTTCTTAATCAATGACCACTTCTCGTAAAAGCGAGACAATCTTACCTGTGTGATTCTACTAGAATGAAACGCCCATGCTACGGTAACAACGCTACCTATGCTCTAGTACTTTACAGCGCTTTTTGCACTGTTGATGCAAAAGATGAAAAGATCTGTGGGACTAGTCACTGATTAATGGCCTTTCATAATGTTTTTAAACTCTTATTACACTCTTCATATCACAACATATTTTTTATTTTTCTTTGTCTTGTAAAAATAAAACTTTAAAGATAAAACAATAGCTAGCTGTTTTGTAGGAGAATAAAGGCAAGAGCAGCGTTTTTCCTCTCTTATTAATGGTGAATGACTCTCTGTCTTGCATTGCAATGTTTTAATAAAACATAAAGTATTCCAGTGTAGTCTGCACACCTGACTCAAAATGGTATTTGGATTCCTGTGCAAAGCTTTCTGTGATTTGACCCGGTGTGTCTCATTGGAAAAAGAGTCAAGTCAAATTTCTCGTGAGAGTCAATCTCGTGTGTGTGGTATTTGCAGGACTTCAAATACAGTTCTATCCAGGTGTGATAGACATCCAATGTTTTCTATGGCTGTTTTTATTTTCTGATGGTTTAACTAAGATATTAATGATGTACATGTCAAAACTGTGGTAATGATATCATTCAGCCTGGAATAAATGTTTTAAAAAAGAAATTAAAGCAACTTTAACTTACTGATATAGAGTGAGGGTTCTTTTTAATCAGTGTGTGTGTGTGTGTGTGGGTGTGTGTGAGAGAGAGAGAGAAAGACAAGGAGAGTGATTGAGCGAGTGCATGAGTGACTTTCAGATAATCTTTTTCCTTGGTGTAATTGGTCTGTGGTTGGTAGTTAAGCAGGGGTTAGTGCACCCGAATTTTTGAGGAAGCACAAATTGACATAAATATGTTCACAGTGTAAATCAATAGATCATATTAGCATAGATAATACATAACACAGATAACATCATAGATATTAAAGCCATAGATGAGCCGAACCTGCCAGGTTTGAAATTTCAAAACCTATTAACTTGCAATGTGCAACTGTCCTGATATGAAGAAGGACGTGGGAGTCGTCAATGACCTGATCATCTTCTGTCAGTTTGAAATCTGAATCTGAAAATTAACATTCATAAAGTCCTGAAATTCCATATATAACGCTGAAATATTTGTTTTGTGTCTCAAAACACTTCACTTTGGTCCCTTGTCACCACATATTTGACTACATTATAGACTTATATTGATCCAAACTGTTACCTCTTGATTCATGCCAATCAATATCTGTACTAGCCTCATCATCATCAGCACCATCACATCATCATCATCATCATCACCATCATCATCATCATCATCATCATTGTCATCATCATCCCTGAACTGGAGTGGGGAGATGATTCAGTGAAATCTAGGTGGATGGATTAAGAAAAAATACCTCCATTAATCTTGACTAATCCACAGCTGACCAATGAAGGTATTTTATGGTGAAAAGTGTATTTAGTCTGCAGTTTTAACCCTGCTGTTAAAACCATCCTGTGTGTTTTACTGCAGCTGTTGGATATAAACATCATGTTGGGAAATCAAAGATGTGTTTTGTTGTTTTTATATCACTTCTGGATGCTGTTACTTTTTTCATGCATCTGGCTCATAGCAGCTTTACTAGGTTTCTTAAGCTTGTAAAAACAGCCAAGGTAATCAAACAAATCTAAATTACATATTGGACTTCTTTCAAAACTAAACAAAAACAAATGGACTGAATAATGAAGCCAAAGTCCAATCAAAAACACCGGTGCACAACCTCTGCCCTATCTTTCACATCCTGATTGAACTAAATTTGAACTAAACAAGTAAAGTCCAGCAGGAAACCAGCCAAATTAACTTCATGGCTCATGGAAAGGTAGTGAATGAAAGTGATGAATTCAGTCAATTTAGTCTTCATTTTTACAACATACCGCCTCTTCCAGGCCATTCAGAGAGCTGAATGTAGTACCTGCTCTCTGGACTGGATACCAGTCTGCCCCGTTTAGTCCTCATTGAACACACCTGAGACATCTCTTTCATTCATTTACTGTTTATATTTACAATAAATACACATGATCTTATATGGAATAGTATTATTTGCTCAGCAAAGCCATGCAGCTGTGGGGAGGTACTTTGAGCCTCCAGATGATCCTGTGTATACAAAAGTGTTTCCTCTGAAAAAAAGAGCATGTGCGGACAATGAATCATATATGCAGACACAACACATCATCCCATGAATCTACAGTAGACTACACATTACGACTCCAAGAATTTTGGGAGATTTGTTTTCGGTGATCACCACCTGATGGTCTTAGAGTAGCTACTTCATTCAGAAAACAAGATCTACACCCAACCATCCTTTATAGTCTGAAATGAACGACCATTTGGGAATATATTTGTATGCAGCAACACTAGATCTATTAGGAACAGGGCAGAAAGGAAGCAGAGTCCAAGTCATGCCAGTTACTGACCACATCATGTTTACATTCACAGGGTGGAGTGAATGGACAGTCATCACTCAGCCAAGGGGCTGCTTGTCAACGGCCTCCACAGATGGGAGGCCAAAGGTGATTTCTGGAGAGCTGAGGGTGGCATCTCACATGAGAAATATTAGCAGGTTTTGAGGCATCCCAGTTGTGATGCACAACAGAGAAATCTCTAACCTTAAATTCAACATTTGGCCTAGCACATATGAACATGATATTTATTTATGGTAGATCTGTGAAACTTCAAACTGACACTATATCAATCTCCCCTCCAGTATGAAGGTTAGAGATGAGTAAGATTCAGAGCCAAGAATTGTTTGGCCAAAGTCAATAAGCTTCACTCTGAAGGGCTGATGGTCCACCAGCATAATGTTGTCTGGTTTCAGATATGTATGTATTATTCTGATGTTCTTTATAATGAATGCTGCAAGACAAATGTCAAATGTTGGGCAAATACCATAGCTGAACATTGATAAAACCTTTCTAGATATTAGTAGAGGATTCATTTTCAGATTTGACCGCAGGCATTTGCTTCCATATGTTTCTCTACAAAATAGCTCTGCAAAACCACATCATCTATACCTGCTGAATTACAGGCCTTATGATGTTTAAAGGCAAACAAAGACAAACAAAAAGTGATGCCACTCTTGCATCATACCAGCTGGCTGGAGAGAACTCTTTCAACTTTGCCCTATCAAAAAAAAAAAGAAGAAGCTGTTCAGCCGCTGCCAAGATGTAACAGCAAATCCTCATATTCCTAGTTGGTTTGGATGCGCTCTGTGAGCCGGTGTACAAAGCTTTTCACAGAGGTAATCTTGCCTGTCATGCTATTTCTGGTGCTAACCTACTTGTGGAGGACTAACAACATCGGGGAAGAGAGAGGGTGTGAACGATGTGTGATCTACACCACAATTAGAGGAATACACGCAAAGACTACTAAAGGAATACTAGCATGACTTCTTACTGAAAATGAAAAATAGTAAAATAGATGTAAAATAAAGCCAAGTCATGTATTTTAGATGTGAGGGAAGATCACAAATCTGATGGTGTGTGTGCCCCCCTTCAGTTTCAATGAGCACAACGACAGTCTGTAAATAAATGATGTGACCAAGTGGCACAAACAGCAACGAACATGAATTATAGTTGCATTTCTCAGTTTATCTAACCATATAAACTGCAGTGTACATCAACACACACACACAACCCTCTCCCACTCTTTGCAGTAACACATGGAAGCAGCAGATGGCGTTGTTGTGTGCCGGTTGCGTCCGTCCCACAGACAGCATGAGTCTCTAGCGACCGGCAATCAGAACCGCTTCACTGTGTAACTGTTTGTCTAACTTCTCCCTGTGGTCCTCTCAGCCTGAGATCTCTGGGTTCACAGAGGGATAGAGCCCAGACAGGTCACACACACACACACACACACACACACACACACACACACACATATGCATGCAGTCAGTTAATCTTTTGGGTCTGCCTTTATCTCTCCAGGGTCTTGTGTATGGCTGTATCAGATAAGAGGGCTGTTGTTTTAGCGTGTGTGGGTGGTGGAATTTTGCAGGGTGGGGTGGGGGTGCGGGAGTTTGGGTGGGGGGTCTGGACGGTCTGGACCCAGGAACCCAACAGCTCATAAATAAGGTTGGAGGTGGAAGGTCAGAGGGCGTCCCGCACAACCCCCATTCAAATCCCCCAAAGTATTGCAGTACACAATTTCCCAAAGTTTACACAGATCGTTAAATTTCTACCCACAAAATAACCTGAGCCAACAGATTGAGAAACTGTAATAGCATATAAAAACGACTTTTATTACTTCGAAAATAATTGCTATACACAGTCCAGATACTGGAGAGGAGCAGTGGTTCATCGTAGACATTCACTTAACGAGGGACAGAATTTAACTTAAAAACTTTGGCTTCAAAATACAATACACCATTAAATTGAGACACAGTCGCAACAACTGCTTTAAATGTATAGAATGATAGAATCCGACCCAACATGAGTCATTTCAAAATAAAACACCATATGGGATATATTTCTGTTACACTGCCGTAACATGTTTAAAACAGTTTAAAGCAGGTCATTATAATCATCATAATAATCTGCCGATTTATATTGATAAAAAACAAGTTGTGACCACTGAAAAAACAGGTTTCTTGAAAACTATTTCTTAACAGAGGCCTGATGAGCTCTGGATGAGTTCTGAATATCTGTGTTGGTCCATGCAGATCTGCGATTAACTTCTCTAACTCTGCAGCATGTCTTTTATCATATGATGAACTGCCAACTGCAGAAATAAAACAGCAAAGTGCTCGGTCGCGGTAATACACCTCAGAGAAGGGCTACCAGTAAAGGATAATACTGAACGCTGACAAAATAAAACTTTAATTGGCACTTCTTCGTCTGGAGTCTGGAGCAATGGCAACTGACCAATGACACTGGGGCGGACACTGGAATGTATAGGAACAGCGGAGGTATGAGAAAAAGACAGATGCACAAGCAGCACAAGGGCAAAGTGAGGGCAAAGTAACGCTTGTAAATCTGTGGAGTGCAGGAGGACATGCTGAGAAAACAATAAGGTCAATCTAGCAATAAGAGAGACAGAGAGAGACAAAGGTATAACAGCAGCAATTTACAATCTGATGTGTTTGCCAATGGACCTAACTCTTTGTCCAGGTTATTCTGCCATGCCTTCATCTCCTCTGTCTTCACTGTCTCCAATACAATCAACATGAGATACTAAAGGAAGATGGACTGCCCTTTAAATAAAAACAAGGCAGAAAGAGGTGCTAGAGAGGGCAGTGGGATTCGGTAATAAAGCTACATTCAAAATCAATGTTACTCCTCTCTTTTTGTTGC
The DNA here is from genome assembly GCF_046629955.1 of Centroberyx affinis. NCBI lineage: Eukaryota > Metazoa > Chordata > Actinopteri > Beryciformes > Berycidae > Centroberyx > Centroberyx affinis. Next base: position 173,333 of record NW_027278802.1, on the reverse strand, counting down.
AGTTTTTGACCCTTTGACACCCAGCAACAACTCATAGGGTCAGGGTTCAGGTGTCAGTGCGACCGAATCGAACCAATCAAACACTATTCCTTCCTTAACGGCCAGTCTATTGGTCGGCCTGCTGTGGAGCCCGATGACCATGAAAGCAGCATTTAGACAATGTGAGGAAAACAACATTCACGTCCAAATGCATCAGGCTTCTTCAGCACTGGGCAGAGGAGGGAGAGAGCTGGGACTCCATCATTTCCTCCTCCGCCAGAGAGAGAAAGGAGTCTAGTCAAGACATTTGCTGGTTCTTCCTTCTTCTCCATCAATCCCTCCATTCCTTCATCTGTGTCTCTGGACTGGGGGTTAAAGTCTCTGGAGGCTGGGGCACCAAGGAGTGTCTGGGTACAGCAGACAATGGACAGACCTGAACCTGAGAAAGAGACGGAAATGAGGGTCAACAATGCCTGGAAATGGCCTACTGGGGATTTCAAAATAAGAACATGAAAACATGGAGCCGAGCATGCAAGTGGACACACACCCACACCCACACACACACACACACACACAATAAACAAAGCCAGGAAACTTGTCATGGTAGTAAAACATACAAAACGTGAACCTTACATAAAGCACAATTGTAGCCCACGCGTTTGTAAAATAAATCTTATTTGTGAAACGGACCGACCGAGCAGCTTGTGCCTGTGTGTCAGATATAAGAAACTGGTCCAAGATGAATGACCTCAGACTTGTTGCTTTGACCTCACTGGTCATGAGGTCATCTGAGAAGCTTGTTTAGAAAGACCTTGTGTTTATGGTCGGCCATATAGTCTGCCTATAGGACTAAGAGGGTGGAAGGTCAAAATGTGACGCTACTCAGCTTTCAGTAAAAGCATCTGGATGGTTCAAGAACACAAGTGGGGCTTTTATTTATTGCATTTCTTCTACTTGTAATATCATGCAGCCACATATTTTAGCAGAAAAATTGCTGGCTCATTTTAACTTAAACCTGAGTTTTATCCACTGTGTTGTTTTGTTTGTTTGTAATGTCTGTGTTGTGCCATGCTCTACTCTATCGACTGCAGGAGTCATGGTGGGTAGAGGCATATCCTGAAATATGCTGATGATACTTGTATCTTGTGCCTTTCACAAGATCATGAGACAGACCAAAGGCCTGTGGTTGGGGAGTTTGTACAATGGTGCAGTGACGCATTTCTGCACCTCGGTGGCTCCAGAAACCGAAGACATGGCAATTGATTTCAGAAAAAAAAAAACCCTGCCGCCATCTGTGATTTGTATCAATGATCAGATCTTCAATTCAATTTGGAAAGAATTGCAATTATTTGGCTTTGGGTCGTAGCTTCTGGCAACCACAGGCCAAATCAGAGTGTCATGTTCTCCTTTCTCCCACATACTGTAAACATACTAAACTGTAACAGAAGCAACTCTTTCCCCACTTCTCTGGTTATTCAATTTTCTGCTCTTTCCAGTCTTTATTTTCATGTGTTGTTTATGTTTCTACACATTTTGTTCATTATTCGTTTTATTGTTTTGTACTGAGTGCCTTCCAGCAAACCAAATTTTACACAGGGAGTAATAAAATATTGAATTTGCTAACTGTGATGCCAACACACGCACACACGCATGCACACACACACACACACACACACGTTGTCTTTTACCTGGTAGGATCTTCACTTGTTGAAAAGGGTCCTCTCAGGTTGACAGTGTTTCTGCTGTTTTCCACAGTGCCGTAGCTTAGAGTCACCTGATTGGAGGACAACACCATAACACCACAGCAATTAGAAGATCTGCCACTCAGACTAGGGACATAACTGTGTGTGTGTGTGTGTGTGTGTGTGTGTGTGTGTGTACCTGGTTGTGTATGTCTGACACCAGTCCCAGGTTCTCTAGGTGGGAGTGGAACAGTGCTGAGCGGATGAGGCCCACCCCAAGCAGCGCCTCAACGATGTAACCAACGGTGCAGTCGTCAGGGAGGCGGATGTGCTCAGCTGTAGCCATGAAAGTGCCATCACTAGAGAGAGAGAGAGAGAGAGACAGAGAGAGAGAGAAAGAGAGAGAAAGAGTGAAAGAGAAAAGGGAGATTTAATAATTTACCTCAAATATTGCGCCAAAAAAGAAAGTCTCTTTATTTATGTGAGTGATGACTTACCTAGCCCAGGGATGCATCTTGAGAGCGAGGCCACGGCTCAGACAGAAGCCTGCTCCCCCTGTGGCGAACCAGAAACGCACCTGCCTCTGGACATCAGCACACAAATATAGCAGATTTCAGTTGTGGAGCAAGCGTGAAATGTATATACGCACAGTTGTTTAATGAGATTAGTTATGTATATATACAGTATATATATGTATAGTCATCAAGTAAAAATCATCCTGTTGAATAGATGTTCAAAATGGTAATCCAGGTTCTTAAACAGATTTTGCTTGATTGAAATTTCAATTACTTTGAGAGTTACTCCAGTCTGACTGAAGTATTTACATGAGGTTCATCAGTCCTATAAATTAATTAGTAGGCTGCATGTAAACGTCGGCAGCATCAGGTCGCCAAATCTATTTCTTCTAGTCTATTTAACTTTTCCTGAGAAGGTAAAGTAACTCTGGGCATTAAGGTCAATGGATGCTAAAGCAAATCAAAATACTTTTTGGGAGACAACGGCCAATAAAAGCGTACCGTGTGGGCGGTACCAAGCCTCTCGGTGGCCTCTATTGGTCGCTCGAGGCTCGGCCGGCCGATGTAAACGTCGTGTGTGTGGCTGTAGTGAGACAGCAGTTTCACCAGGGAGCCCACATTCACGTAGTTATCATCGTCAACGTGACAGAACCACCTGGAACGCACAAGACCAAGGATTAATGAACAGAGTTGTGTGTGTGTGTGTGTATGACTGTGCAGGTGTTAGTGAGTGTGTGTGTGGGGTGTGTCAGTCTTACTTTTTGCCAGAGTCGATAAAAGTGTCATATTCCTGAGCCATCTTACAGGAGAGAGCCTGGCGATTGTGGGTCGCTGAACAGTTAGTGTTGATCAGGTGAGTTCCTGATAATCAATAAGAAATAAACAGAAATTAGTATTAACCATGACAGCAGTAATGGTTAGTATCAGAGAGAGTTTCACTAAAACATGTGAAAAACAAACAGAGAAAACAGTTGGCAGTTTGAACTTTTCAACTGATATCTATCACAACCACAACATTCTTATTTGTGAACTATAATTTTTCCATTGGCATGTTTTTTTTTCTGCATTGAATCGTACCTTATGTTAAATAATGAGAAGAATACCTCATTGAAAGCAAAACAATTGCATGACTAAGATGAAGGAAGCCCTGTTGATTAAGCTGGAGTGGCTTCCTGCACTTTGTGGAAACACAATCATGCCCAGTCAGCAGCCGTGTTCCTGGTTCCTGGTTCCTCTGCAGCAACACTGCCACTTTCCTGCCTCAAAGCTCTCCAACTGGAGATAATACTGCTACTCAGCAAAACCACTGTGTGTGTGTGTCTGTGTGTGTGTGTGTGTGTGTGCGCAACTCACCCATCCTTTTCCTCAGTTTCTCATCCTCTCCATCGGTGAACACGTACGTCTGTAAAACAAACACACACACACAGACGCGTCACTAACACAGTTTATGTTTAGTGTTATTCTAGCAGTCAAGCCAGATTTTAGCCTTCACTGATCCAAAGTAAAGCATCAGTGGAAAAAACACCGTCATACAGAAGCTCTCACTGTTCCAGCACCATTGTTCATGGGCTTGTTTTGATCTCAGGTGAGGCCCCACCTGTTTCCTGGGTCACACACACTCACACACCTACACAAACACAACAGCAGTGCTGATATTGGGTCAAAGCCAAAACAAAGGTAAACCTCCTATCTATCAGCACCAGGCAGCTGGTCCAGACCCTGTAGCTGTGCAAGTGTGTGTGTGTGTGTGTGTGTGTGTGTATTTATGTGATGAGTGACAGGGTTTAGGGTCACTGCGCACTCAGGAAGCCATGTAGACCCCGTGACTTTCCACAGGAAGTAAACACACACACACACACACCCTGGGTGCAAATACACACAGTCCCAACTAAAGGACCAGGATTAGGCTCCTCTAGTTTCCAATCCCCCCTGCTATGCGGCACAAATTCAATTATAAATCTTTGGTCCAAATACTCCTTGAGCTTCATCACTGCCCCCCATTTCTATGGTAGAGAGAGAGAGAGAGAGAGAGAGAGAGAGAGAGAGAGAGAGAGAAAAGAGAGAGTCCAGCCAGCTGTGAGTTTTCGTCAGTCCTTTCTTTCACTGAGCCCCTTAAACCCCTCGAGAGCAGTCAGCCTCTGTGTGTGTGTGTGTGTGTGTGTGTGTGTGTCTGTGTGTGTGAGTGTGAGTCTGTGTGTGATACCAGTGTATCCTTGAGCCAAGTTGGGGGGGTGTTGAGAGAGGTGGGGGGAGTTGAGCTTTACAACACAGGAAACCGCAGTAGTAAGACTCTAACAACAGCCACTGAAGCAGGAGAATCTGTTCTATCTGTGTGTGTGTGTGTGTGTGTGTGTGTGTGTGTGTGCATGTTTACTCTTGTGATCAGACACATTTTAACTTCCCATGAGAAAGACGGTGAGTTCCCAGGGCATTAGCTCTGCAGAGGTAACACCATGAGAATGTTTGTGTGTGTGTGTGTGCGTCACTGTGTGCATGGTGGTGCATGCGTTGTGTTTGTGTGTGCTGAGGCATTTCATTACTCAGCAGTATGAAAGTATAGAGGTGTGTCTGGGAAGCAGGTAGTGTTACACACCTGACCGTGAGAGCAGACACAGGAATGTCTATATGCATCAAACACACACACACACACACACACACACACACACACCAGCTGACTTACCCTGCTCTGACAGATAAGCTCTCCCTCCATCTGTTTACATGTCAACAGTCTCAGAACAGTGGGGTTTCCATGAGATGAGACTTGAATTATACGTTTCTCAAAAGCTGTGGATAAACTTGGAGTTTTGTATAGAAACAAACAAACATGCTTCTCTTTTGAAAACATAACAACCACGGTACGATCCACAGTCAAGTCTGTATTTGATTATGGAGACATTTTGTTTTTGCATGCTGCCCCCTGTACTTTACAGCCACTTGATGCAGTTTATCACTGTGCCTTGTGTTTTATTACAAGAGATACACTTCAGACTTACCATTGTGTTTTACAGCATATCAAAAAGTTGGCTGGTCATCTCATCTCATCTCATCTCATCTCATTATCTATGAGTATCTATGTGTGAAAGTAACCCTGCACCTCACATCTCTACTTGCTTTCAAATCCAGAAATTATGGTACCAGATCACAGGAGTGGTTCTTTTTTAATAGCTATACTCCACTCCATACATTCTGAACTTGGAAAGGCCGGTTTCTGGTACTCTGCACCTTATAAATCGATAAATGGAGCAGACTGCAAAGCACTTAAATGAGAATTTCTTGACCCCCCCAGAGTACTGGAACTTGTGAGTTGTTTTGTGTATTTTCTTTGTCATGTTTATTAATGTTTTTTATTCTCAGGTCTTGAAATAGACTTCGATCTCATTGCGACTACTTGGTGAAACAAAACCTTCATTAATTCATTCATTCATCTGAGTCCTACTGAATCTATTCTTCCCAGCAGCCCCTGCATGGACTATGTCAACACACTGCCCCCGCGTCCTGTTTAAAGACAACAGCAGTCGATCCTCAGATCTCCCTCATACATTACAAAGAACAGCCGCTATCTCTGTTTTACAACTTATTAGTAGGCTCTCTATAGAAAGTAGAGGGATCAAAGAGCCAGTGGACCAAATCGCATTTCACGGGGTGTATAACTTGCAAAGGGAGCAGGAGACAGGGGAAATATGCATGGAGGTCTAGTCTCGATCACCCTAATAAATAATCCTGGCGTGATTTTACTAGAATACTGCTTCCAGCGATAGGAAACCATTTAAGATGGGCCCACTTAGTGTAATTTCAGTTTAAATGTGCATAGATTTATGAGCTTTGATCTAGGCTACACCATGAGCCATTGGCCTGTAACACGAAATAATTAGTACTACAGTTTATTGCTTCATGTGACACTATACCAGCTGACAAATCACACCAAGAAGCTACAAGATCGTAACTGACTTACATTTGAGGGAAACTGAAAATAATAGTAGCCTAATAGTAATAGTAGCCTAAGTAATAGTCAATCAGGAAAAATCCTTATAATAGGCTATTAGGCTATAATGTTTCTACAGGGACTCTTTAGTGAGTTTATCGTACTTAATGGTGTTTTTCTACTGTATCACTGTAATATTCCTAGAGTAGAAGAACATTGCACATAAAGTTTAATTTAGCTCTTTTTTTCAAGGTGCATAGAGTCCAGGCCTCTGAAGCATGCAGCAGGACCTTTCAGCCTCCTGACAGCAGGCCTGGAGCAGTCATGTTTAACATTTCAAGGTTTTTTACTCGGCCAAACCACTTCAAATCTCATATGTGCAGACAGCTGTGTCGCCTGATCTGCAGGGGGTTTCCTCTGTGTCCCTCGGTGACACGGGGTTTCTAATGTTATAATGACATGACGGATCTGACCTGTTGCATGTTTCTGGAGATCCAGGTCTCCAGCAGCAGGTCCAGCCTCTGGCGGTGATATTTCCCGGTGGTTTTTACCGCTATGAACAGGTCCGCCGGGGAGAGGTGCTCCACCGGCCCGGGAGGAGCGCCGCCCGGCGGGGGGCCGCTTACCGCTCTCCTCTCCCGGGCCAGCTTTCTGAAATACGCGGAGAAAACTTTCCCTCCGGAGCCAGTCCCGGTTGTTAGAGGCTCCTTGTCTCCGGCGGCGCCCAAACTGAGAGGAGACACGTCCAGCACCGGGATGCTTGGGTGTCCGACAGCGACAACGAGCATCACGGTGACAAGCAGACAGGTGGCTGCAACGGCACCCGGTCTTGGTGAGGTGAAGGTGCATTTTGATCCCCCAGCGGTTTTCCACATTTTGACTGGACTGTTGATTTTGTAACTTCATTCATTGACAAGTTCTAACAAATTCTAAAACAGCCTAAAACACTCTCTAAAACACTGCAGTGACACTTCTCCTCTCCCTCTCGAGCCCCCTAGTTTGGACTAAACTCCCCGTGCCGCTCGAATGCAGCTTTAGGCGGCGGGCGGTCCCATGTGGAACCAATGGCCGCTTTGAGCGCTCGGTGTGGGCGGCGCTAACCAGCAAAGAGGCGTGGTGTGGAGTTGAGCATCCATGGCAGTTTGGTATGTTGATTTAGCTAATTATAAATTCAGGTATTTATACTGAGCAAGCACGCTGTCTCTCCCCTCTGGTTTCTCTACTGTTGTGTGTATATGTGAAACTATAGTAGCCTAAGTTTTTAATCTCCTATGGCATTATTAGGCTACCTAACATAATTTATAAGGATTATTTTTTATTTTTCTGAAAAGGTCGGTCCTGCATTAGAGTCCATTCTGAAACATGCAGTAGTCTTTTCAGCTTTCTGACTGTATAGCCACACACAATATAGGCTATATATTGTGTGTGTGTGTGTGTGTGTGTGTGTGTGTGTGTGTGTGTGTGTGTGTGTGTGTGTGTGTGTGTTTTCAAGGCCCGATCCTTACAAAAAAGAGCCACAGTAAATTAGAATGAGACTAAAATATCACAGCAAAACTAAGTACTTTGTAACTCTGTTTTAATAAATGCTATATAAATAAAATTATTATTATTATTATGTTTTAAACCAGATATCAAAATGGACCATTGGGCCAAATTTCATCTTGCCCACAAGAAACCCATATGGGGCCCATGTAGTCAGCTCACATGGGCTTCCTATGTGGGACCCATGTTTCTAAACCCATATGGGACCAACATAGCGTACCCAGTTCCAGCCCATGCCCACTTAGCCCGCATTTAACCCTTATGGGGCCCACATAGTCAGCCCACATGGGCTTGCCATATGGGACCCATACTATTTGCCCAGTTCCAGCCCATGCCCACTTGGTACCCATGTAGCTTGCATTTAACCCATATGGGGCCCACATGGACATGTTGGCTGGGCTGGAAGGGAACACTGGAAATATTATAGCCTAGTGAAACCATAGGAAATTATAATACCATAAAGTACAATAAGGTCACAAAACTCACTATTGAGTACCACAGACACACTATAAGCCCCTATAGGATTATTATATAGATATTACAGAGACTTTTCATTAGAGAATGTGATGCTTCTGGTGGAGCGGGACATTACAGGCATTAGCCATTGTTTCAGATGAAAGCAGCAGCTCTCCCTGCTGGAAAGCAACGTGCCTCGAGTTCCTCAGTGTGGAAACCAGGCGGCTGATTGCCCGAGTGGACAGATGTTGAGGACCGTGACATTGGAGTGTGTGTAGTGCTGCCAACTCCACGCATACAAGAGAGGCAGACATGCCAGGGAGCAGGTTGCCAGATCCATCCAGCCATTTGAGGAATGTTTCCTTTCTAACAATGTGGTGTCTGTCTGTGCTGCTGAGCGCTGCTGTGGCATTTCTGTGCAGATCCCTCATGCAAAATAACTATAGCCTAGTAATCTTTAGTAATAAAAAATACCATGAAGTGAGTTCCCGTACACTGTAAAAAAAACTATTGTGAATTTTAGTGAAATCAACTAATTATACTACTACACATAGTACATACTACTCATTGGGCCTCATGCAGCAACATTCTCTTAAATTTCTCTTATATTTTCTCTTAATTTTCTGTTAAGAGAAAAAATAAGAGAAGTCAACTCCAGTTGCACCAAACGTTCTTAACCATCCAAATCTGCTCTTACCCAGGTGTGCTGAATGATGAATCCCACTTGATCATAAATTGGAGGCGCGTGGCCGATTGTTTGTTATTAGCATAGGTAACGCCCCCTAAACACCATATAAGGGCAGGTGTTGGCACATGGCCAAGAATTGGAGAGGTGCTCTTGGCAATCTGAAACGGCTCAGCAGCCGTTCATCCGCCTCATCAGATAGATCTGTGCGATCTCTAAAAACGCGTTCTCTGCATAAGGCCTGGATGGCCAAAGCATCTAAGAGCAGCATGTAAGCCATTCAGAAGCTGAACGCACGCAATATCATCCAAGGTTTTTATAGTCTTATGGGATCAATGGACCAATAGTATTTCTTTAGCCCACAAATTTAATAATCCAATCATTATAATTACTCTAAAACATATAATAATCTAAATTTGATTATATGATATTCATGCGTTTTTTATGTTCCTCAAATTTAAAACTTATGTTTCCTTGCGTTGGACAAACAATTTGTGGACTTTGAAAACAAGATGTTTTTTTCTTATCTTTGTAAGAGTGCTCTTGACCACTTGTAAAAAGAGAAGAGCAAAAACAAGAAAACACTGGTGAATCCCAGAAATCAATGGTTACTAACAAAATAAGAGCAAATCGTGGATAAAATTTGTTATTTAAATAAATTTGTATATCGCTTCCTGCATGAGGCCCATTATCTCAATGCATACAGTCTGGATGTGTTGGTCAATTTCAACTTAAAATTCGTAGTTATATGCCTCATAATTTATAATCATATTAGTATTATATAGTATTATAGGCCAATGAAAATCTTGATAACCATGATGAAAAGTAGTTTAATCCCTGCCAACCATATTCTATTAAGTCTGGAAGTTCTGTTAAGTAGGTAGTAAATAGTTGATAGTAGTGTCTGTCTCATTTGCTTGCAATAGTGCAAACTCATTATTGATGACTTATAACCATATGGGATTAGTTATTTTGTGACACATGAACAACTGACACTAAAAACCCCACTAGTGAAAGAATAAATAAACTCATCACTACTTGCCAACATGACTAAACATTCACTCAGGGAATTTTATGACATTATAACATCTGAGGAACTTTGATCTAACTATTCACAACTATTTCAGTCAACTTGCAATTTAAGGCAGCAAGGAAGCCTATGTGATTAAGTTGAAGCGCCCTAATAGTGTGTATGAAAATGATCTGAATATTTTAGTGGCTTTTCATTAGGGGAAATGATCACACGTATCTATAAAAAGTGCTTCCCCTATAGACATTTTGTAACAGTGTGGGGATACTTTGGTTTTAGTTTAATGTCAATCTCGATTTTAAGGCAAGTTTTGAGTATAGTTCTGGTAGTAGTGACTAAAATTACTCTTATTTGAACACATTAACTTGGTAAAAGTTGCAATCTAAAACATTGTATATGGGTGTGACTTTGTGAAAACTATGGTGTTGGTTTTGTTTTTATATTTCTTTTCACTGTAGCGGCAAACTTCTTGCTTGAAACCCTGCCGATAACTTAAAGAAACAGACACAGATGGGGAGACCTGGATATTTTGAAGTAGAGAGTGAGTAAATAGGCAATAGAGGGGCAAGCTAGACTTTTTCTTTTTCTTTTCCCATCTCTCCATCCCCTTCTGTCTGTCTTTTTGTGTGGAAAAAACCCTCTTCCCTTTTCTCCACATCCTCTATTCCTCTCATTCAAGGATGAGAAGAAAGAGAGGAGCTTACTGCCGCTACTTTCATCCTTCTGGAGATCATTTAGAGCCGAGCAGCTGAATGACACATGCACATACTCTCTCTCTCTCTCTCTCTCTCTCACACACACACACACACACACACACACACACACACACATAAATTCACTCCTTTTTGATAGCTTTAATTTCCTTTTAAACCATATCAGTTCAACCACAATGTGTTTGAATCTGTGTTTTTGTGTGTGTGTGTGTGTGTGTGTGTGTGTGTGTGAGTCTGTGCATCTGGAGAATGTTATGGTTGGTGAATGGATGTGGATTGCAGCAACTCTATTTATAGTCAAAGTCTTGT